>NW_007731909.1:47937-133233 GCF_000696425.1 Galeopterus variegatus
AAAAAAACAAAAAAAAAAAAAAAAAAAAAAAAATTACTTCCAGATAAAAGGAATAACATCTACTGTTCCATAGCACAGAAGGGGACTATAATTAACAACAATTTATTGTGCACTTTCAGTTAGCTAAAAGAGGATTTTGAATGTTTCCAACATAAAGAAATGATAAGTATTTTAGATAATGGGGAAAAATCAGTGGTTGCCAGGGTCTCGGTGGGGGAAGGGGATGAGGGAGGGCTGAACAGGTGGAGCAAAGATGTTTAGGGCAGGGAAACTATTCTATATGATACTGTAATGGTGAATACATGACATCATGTACTCGGCAAAAGCCATAGAACAGTACAACACAAAGAAAGAACCCTAAGGTAAATTGAGTTAATATAATAGATCAAGATTGATTCATAATTGTAACGAATGTGCCACACTAGTGTAACGTGTTAATAACAGGAGAAACTGGGGTGGGGGCACTGGGTATGGGAATCAGCTGTACTTTCTGCTCAGTTTCTCTGTAAAACTAAAACTGATATAAAAATAAAGCCTATGATTTACAAAGAAAAAGAAAACATAGTTCAGGAAAAAAAGCGACAAAACCCCTAATAAACACGTGGTCACATTATCAGTGTGTCCCGGTTCTTACTTCAGGCTTCTCAAACTGGGCATAGGTGTCCCCACGAGCACTGGGCATGTACACAGTAAATTTGGGGGCATCTTCCTAGAGAGTTATCTTTATTAAATTTTGGAAATAATATGACAAACAGAGAGATATTACAGGGTAGAAAGAAAAAGTCAGATATATATTTTAAAATAAAACAGGACCCTTGTAAGACATGTGGTGTTTGCTTACAGTTACTTAGGGCTACTGGTAGCCTACACTCCCTGGGGTGTGTGGCCACTCCCTCCAGCCAGACTGCTTTTGTTGAAAAGTTTGAGAAGTGCCTTTATCTGATGCCAGTTTTATCCTCAGGAGGTGTGTGTTTGATTTAGAGGACCCCAGGGGAAAAAAAATATCTCAACCACACAATTTGAAATTCTCTTAATTTTGTCCACACAACTCTTTTTCAAAGGAGGATTGTGCTATCAATCTCTCACATTTTAGTATGAATTACATCACTCTTGTTTTTTTCTCAATACCTGAAATTAACCATGTTTAGAAGCTAGGGGTAGGGGGAAGACATTCATAAGTCAGGGCACCCATAGGAAAAGTTGCCAGCTCTGTTGGGTAATATGAAGGAACTATTTGCAAAGACGTGGCATGGTGTGGGGTCAACCACGTGGATGTGCCACACCCTGGAGACAGTAACAGTGGGATGCTACCCTCCTCCTGCCCTAGGCCTGAAAGGGCAGGGGAAAGCAGCAGTTGTCAAACTTTGGACACAGAGAACCGCATGAGAAAGTCACAAATGGGAGCTGTGTGTGGCCTTCAGTAAAGGGACAATATCAGCCCAGAGTGACCTTACAGGGAGAACACAGTCTCAGGTCTTCACTCTCCTGCCTGCCTCTGCTGTCCTACTGGCTGACTCCATTGGAAGCCAAGAGCGAAGGTGCCCACCGAGGCCACCCATACAAGCCAGCCTCCAGAGCATGGAACAAACTGCAGAAAAGTGGAGAGCTGATCGAGGAGAAGCGAGACACCAGCACAGGAGGACTGAATGGAGCAGAGAGAGGGGCGGAGAAGCGAGACACCAGCACAGGAGGACTGAATGGAGCAGAGAGAGGGGCTGGCAGGGGAATGGAAGCATTCAACGGTGGCTGAAAGGACTGAAAACATTTCAACAATGGAAGACCTTAGGTTCCATTTTCAAAAACTTAAAAGCTTTACTATGAAAAGTTGTTAAGAAAATAAGAATGGTGGTTTTCTGTTTAAAGTACAAAAGAAGGTTCTAGATACTACAAGTGAATAACGTGGAAACATGCTGCATTAGGAGGCAGTACAGTTAGCTCCTTGTGTGGCAGAAGGTTGCATTTGACCAGCATTCATTCCTCAATCCTCTTCCACTTCCACCTCCAGGAACAGACCTGGCCCAGTGGCCAGAAAAGCAGTCACACGTGGTGAATAGTCACATGCTACTGACCACGGTGATTGCTCCATGAATAGGCATGGGACCAGTAAGGCAACCAGAATCCTTCCCTGGCCTTGTAAACACTGAAGCTGAGAGAGAAAACCATCTTTCCCTTTGCATCACTAAGCTGGAATGTTGAAAGTCTGGAACTGCCCAAAGCCATATTCCACGCCACACGGAAAATTCCGACCCGCAGTAGAAGGGAATAAGGCCATACACAGTGAAGAGTGAGGGACAGAGAGAGAGAGACAGTCCTGACAGTAACTGAGATCCCCCTTTGGGTTGTCCCTGAGTTTAGTACTGACTGTCCTTTCCTTTTACAGGAGTCAATAAATTTCCCCCTTTGCTAGACTGATTTGAATTTAGTTTCTCTCACTTGCAACCAAAAGAATCCTGATTAACATATTTTCCCATGTTATGGGTTAAATTGTATCCCACCAATATATATATATATATATATATGTATGTATAAACTCCTAACATCCAGTACCTCAGAATGTGACTTTATTTGGAAATAAGGTCTTTACAGAGGTAATCATAATAAAATGAGATTATTAGAGTGGGCCCTAATGCAACCTGACTGATGTCCTTACAAGAGGGTGAAATTTGGAGACAGATGTACACACGGAGAAAGTGCCATGTGAGAATGGAGTTATGGTACCACAAGCCAAGGAACCACCAGAAGCAAGGAGAGAGGCCTATAACACATTCTTCCTTTATAGTTCTTGGGAAAAAAAAACAACACTGCCAACAACCTGATTCAGACTTCTAGCCACAGGAACTGTGAGACAATCCATTTTTATTGTTTAAGCCACTCAGTTTGTGGTATTTAGTTACAGCATCCCTAACCAACTAACACACCCGATAACTAGGATGTGGTAGAAAGAACTCTTACGAAGAGTTAGATGATTTCCAAAGTCTTCCAGCTCAGAGATATGATCATGTCAGATATGAATAACTAACACACAAGAACCAAAAGTAGAGTCTCTTCTAACTGAGAAAGGCATACGTCCAGCTGCTAATTCAGAGACTGCCTTTGTGATTCTCCAAAGGACCCCATTCCTAATCCTGTTAGTCAGCCAAGCAGCACTTACGGAAGACTTGTTTTTTTATGTTCATTAAGTACAAATATTAAACAAGAAAATCAAAATAATAGAAACAGTTTTTCAGAACCTTGTGGACTACGTGGAGAAAATAGAACAGATACGCATAAAGCAACTTATCTAAACCAACTTGTCAGAGAGTACAAACTAGTATTTATGACTCATCATCTCCAGGGAAGCATCTTTAGAGATTCCCAGTGTCTCAGTGCACTACTAGGACAGAGTCTATAGGAGCCCCATTTCCAAGCATTTTGTATAATTTATGTAGAATAATAATGAATTCTTCTAAAGTAGGACAAAATCTCTGTTTAAAATGTTCCTGAGGACTGTAAATTAGTACAGCCATTATGGAAAACAGTATGGAGATTTCTCAAACAACTACAGATAGAACTAGCATATCCAGCAATCCCACTATTGGGTATAGATACAAAGGAATCGAAATCATCATGTCAAAGGGACACCTGCACTCCCATGTTTATCACAGCTCTAGTTACAATAGCCAAACTATGGAACCAACCTAAGTGTCCATCAACGATGACTGGATAAGAAAAATGTGGTATATATATACAATGGAATAATACCCTGCCGTAAAAAAGAATGAAATTCTGCCATTCACAGCAACATGGATGAGCTTGGAGAAAATTATGTTAAGTGAAATAAACCAGACACAGAAAGAGAAATACCATATGTCCTCACTCATGACTGGGTGGAGAGAGAGAGAGAGAGAGAAAGAAAATACCACAATAACGTGTTGAACTTTCAAAAGGAGAGAACAAACCTAAGGATACTAGAGATGGGGGCGAGGAAGGGAAGAGGGTTGGGGAATGATTGGTTGGGTAAGGGGCATAAAAAATAATTACAATTTGTAATAATGAATACGCTAATAATAAAAAACATAAAAAATTTAAAAATAAAAAATAAAATGTTCCTGAGGCCTATATAGTTCCCCAAATATAAAATGTGACTATGAAAAACTAGAAAAAAATTAAACCAATAGCAGATCTACTTTTTTAAATGAGTATTTTGTTTCCAAGTTGTTGAGTTGTTGACTTGGGAGGCTCCATATTTATTCCAACAATGCTTCCATTGCTCATGTGGAATTTGTATTAGTCAGACAACCAAATCCAGTGTAGCTAGTTTAAATATGTAGTAAGAAATTTATTAGAGAGTATTAGCCTCCTGTGGAATCTCCAGGAGGATCAGGGAAGCACATTTGGGTATTGCACAGACATAAACAATGTTTAGAAGCAGGCCCATGGGACTATCCTGGCCAGAATCTAAGTGTGCCACCTCAATCTCCTTGGCCTTGAACCTCGGCCAGCAATGCCCCAGAAGAACCAAATGCTTCCACCCCGTCCCCTGCATGGAGAACTCACTCCCTGCCTGGCTACTGCCTCCCGTGGTTCACTCCTCCTTCCACAGCCCTTGCCAATATTTCTGTTTGGCCAAACCAGGCACATCTGGGCCCCCAGTTGCAAAAGAATCCAGAAAATGTAGATCATGGCTTCCAGCCCCTTTGATATAGGAAAGCGTGCAAGGAGGGTGGACCAAGTAGCCAGAATAGCATGTTCGTGAGTAGGATTCACATTTAACTGCTGTCATTACATTTTGCTACTGTTTTATTTCAAATGTATTAGATCTCATGTCTTAACAATAAAATTTAATCTTTTTTCATAACAAAAAAAAAAAGAAGCGTGGACCAATTCACCATATGTCACAAAAATTGCCCTTAGAACAAGTTTGTCAACCATAGCACAAAACTGTATTTCAGTATTTTATAGTCACACTTTGCTTTGAAAAATAACACTGTTAGTATATTTGATCAACAGTTTATTTGCGTTATTGGCTCTGAAAATCTTTTTCATCTCAGAAGACTGTAATCCAACAGCAAATTCTGATAGTTTCAACCATTGATATTCAAAACATTATGCCATAAGAACTGAACCTCTTTCTAAAAGATTCCCAAAAAAGTCTGGGCAACAGTGACAGTATTAACAGTGATGTTTAACATCCCAAAGATCCTCCTTTGAAAGGGACAGCACTCAACAGGATAGAGATATTCTGAAATGTTTGCCTTTTAATCAATCTTGTTAGCTATAGACATATCTCATTTGAGTTACCATCCAGCTTCCTCCAAGGAAGACAACCAAAGCACCTGACTATGCCAGCTTCCTGCCAGAATTCCTACAACCAGCAGCCTTTCAAAAGAGGCCACTGGCTAATGGATTCTGCAAGCAACAGCCCTGCAATGACTCAATACTTACATGGAAGGCCTCCCATCAAACAAGGCGGCTGCAAAAAATCACACTGCCTTAACAATTACCATTTTCCCCTTTGGTTGCATTGGCCTCTTTTAAAGATTCTAATGACCTAAAATCAAGTTTTCATTTATACATTCCACTCCATATTCTTAGACAGTGTTTAGAGCCCATGCAATTTTGCTCTGCCAATACAAAATTCAGGACAAGATCCAAAATCTTATTCAGACTTCAGACTAAGTTTTCCTTTCAGGCCATGAAATTCTCTTTACAGATGCATAGATAAGTGATTTTTGTTGTTACCTGTACTGAGCACATATTCATTCTTGTAAGGAGCCATTCAGATTTATATTTGGGGAGAAATTAGGAGGAACGATTATTAGTTAAATCACACTACTATAAATTATTTAGGAGCCTTTATGAAAATGTGATTTTATTTGTAAATGACAATGCACATTGCCACCAGGTGGTATCAAATCACAGTCAGGACCAAGACAGAAGAGGATCAAAGAATTACAAGCCCTGGTTGGCTACTGCATGGGCTCACCCCACGCATTCATTCACTTTTCAATACACAATGCTGTGTCATCTTTTGAAATTTTGGGGTTTCACATAGCACATTATGGCAGGGTTCTCTGTACTGACAATGCCCTATCAGTTGTAGATTCTCTATATTTACCAGGTTGCAATAACCCTAAAGCAGCTGACTATGGAGAGTGAAAAGTCCCAAGATCTACATCAGCAATCTGGAGACCCAGGAGAACTGATGATGTAGTTGTAGTCAGATTCAAAGACCCGAGAACCAGGAGAGCCATTGGTATAAGTTTTAGTCCAAAAGTTGGCAGCCTCAAGATCCAAAAAGAGCCGATTTTTCAGTTCAAGTCCAAAGGCAGGAAAAGACCAAGTAGGCAGGCCAGAGGTGCTGCCTTTGATTCAACCTTTTTGTTCTACTCGGGCTTTCAATTGATTGGATGAGGCTCATCCATATTAAGGAAGGCAAGGTGCTTTACTCAGTCCACCAATTCAAATGTTAATCTCATCCAGAAACACCCTCGCACACACTCTGAGAATAATGTTTGGCCAAATTTCCGGGCATCTGTGGCCTAGTCAAGTCGACACATAAAATTAACCATTACATATGCTGAGTCAGAAAATCCTTCAGAATCTTACAGCTCACATATAACAAAATTTTAGCAGAGATTTTCCCAAATTTGACAATAAACCTAAAAATTTACATGATATTACCAATAATGAATTGTGAAGCAGAAGCAAACTTTTCCAAACAATAATAAAAAAAGTTTATCAACCACAAAAGAAAAGATTGAATTTTTTTTTATTCTTTCTGTAGAAAATATTACAAAATTGCTGTCAAATGAAGAAATACAGTAGTCAAGAAATGCAGTCAAGAAATACAGAAGAAAAAAGTATCAGAGGTATATGTCTAGTAGTTAATTAATAAAAATATTATCTTATTTTCTGGATTTTTTGTTATGTCTGAGGTATTTGTCGGCTTTTTAAAATTCGTAATTTCTTGGGAATTTCTTTTTTATTCTAAATAAATCTCCTCTTTTATTTTGAAATTTGTATTTGTAATTTTATATTATTTTTATTCCTGACATTGCTGAGGCCCTTGATGTTTGTCCCTTGACAGACCTACTTTCATAGAATAATTTTTCCAAACTGGTAAGGCCATTGGAGATCTTTCCGGTCCAGTTGTCTCAACCCTGGCTGCACACTAGAATCAGCACGGGAACTTTTCAAAAACACCAATATCTGTACCCCAACACAGACCAATGAAGTTGGAATCTCTGGAAAAGGGGCTTACCATGGTGTTTTCTGAAAGTTCCCCAGTTGAGTCTACTGTAGAGCCATGGGGACACTACTGTTCTAGCCTCATCTCTTCATTTAGCAGATGATGAAACAGAGAGCCAGGGAGAGGATAGAGTTTGCCATGAGTTTCTCAGCTAGTAAGTGGCAGAAGTGACCTCAGACCAGGAATCTCCTACACGCACACCAGAACTCAATGACGGTACATTCTTTCTTGAATCTTAGGAACAATCACAAATAATATTATAGTAGATTACTAGTAGCATATATGCACAAAGAGACCAAGAGATGAATGTTTTAAAATCCTGAGGTAGAAAATGTACTGTTTACATTCAATTTTCATTCTGCTGCAGCAGAGCTGTTAAGCTCATGGAGTGGTTTAGAGACAAAGGGTAGAATGCGGGGGTTTAAAATCAGACTTAAAGCTACCTGTTGACTTAAATGTCAAGGTCATGCTAGACTAAAATCTCCTAAATATAGGTGCTCTATTTTAAGCGAAATAGTTCATTCTATTTCCATAGCTTCATGTGAAGTTTGTCCTACATTTTTATTTTTTTAAGGCCTTGTGTAGGCCTTATAATTTAGATGAACAAAAGTCACTAGTGCAACCTAGGACTTTGATTTCTATTTAAATTCTCAAATAAGAAATCATAACAACCTCTCCTTCCCTGGAATCCCATGGTTGGGACTCACTAAACCCCAAAAATGTACAATATCTCTTCCAGTATAAAAATTGCTTTTGTTCTCAGTTTGTTTAAGGGATCCGTTATTTTTATTAAAATTTGTACATCTATACAGTTTTTAAAATTTTGTTTTATTCCATAAAATAATGCAAGCCTATCATTTCCCTAGCACTATTATTATGAGTTAGTATTTATTGGGAGGCTACAATGGGTGGGGCACAGTTGGGTTTTTTTTAACAGTTTGTATTTTTTAAATAGTTTTAAATGGTTTCGTTATTGTGCATAGCAATGTTTTTTAAATATTTTAATATTCATTAAATGCTGGCAGCTAATCCCATACTGTCTCATTTCACAGTGTCTTAGAACCTTGTGCATGTGTGCCCTGTTTCCAAATTGCAAATCTTCAACTTGTTACCAAGCAAGGGCTTGCTGGAAGCCATTGCTATGGCACCTGGTTTTTGAGAAAAGAAAGGCTTTATTTAGAGGTCAACCAGCCCAAAGTTAGGAGGCCAACCTTAAATCTGTCTCCCCAATCCAGGGGCTGGGCAGGTTTTAAGGGGTTGAAGGAACGAGGAAGTTTGAAGGATTGGCTAACTCCAAATTAGTATATGGCAGTGAAACTGCTGGATGCCAGACTTTCCTTGCTGAAGGACGTTTCACTTCATAGAAGTCATCTGGAGGGCAAGGTCCTTCTCTCTGCAAATGCTCAGCTGACATCCTGTAAGACAGCTTGTAAAACAACTTGAGATAGGGAGATTTGTTTCAGCTGGTTTTAAGCAGTTTCAAACTTTGCAACTACCAAATTATTAAGCACCTAATATCCTGTCTATAAATATTTGTTAGATTGAGTGAATAAAAGCCTGATTTTTAAAAAATCCTATTTATAAAGTTACCTCTGCAGGCAATTTTCTAAAGCATTCATTTCCACAAAGTGAGGAGCAGTCTACACTAATGGAGATGTCACCGCCGATCAGTCACCTGGGAGTTATGGTTGATTTTTACTTTTTCTTAACTTACTCCCACACACATTCTTACTTCCGCATCCTCAGCATCTCTTATCTGTCACTTATTTTCCTTTCCTACTGCTGCTGCCTTACCTAGGCTCTCACAATCTCTCTCCTGTGCCATTGCTGTAACTTCCCAAACCCTGCCTTCTCCTGTGCTCCCCTCTAATCATTCTTCGTGCTGCTAAATATATTTTTCTAAAATAAAAATCTCTTGTCACACCCTCCCCTCCATCTTTCTCCTCCCCTCCCCCCATGACTCCCACCTGCTGACAAGGGAGAATATAAAGATGTCCACCATGTGGTCTCCTCTTTCAGTTCATCAGCAGCTCTCACAGACCTATACCTCCTGCGCCACAGCCATATTAAACTACCACAGTTCTTTAAACTCTCATAGAAGCATTGCCCTGCCTGGACTCTCTCTCTCCCCACTGTCTACTTAACTGTTAACATCCTTTAAGACACAGCTCAGCAGTAACCTCCTCTGTTGGGCTAGGGCTCAGACCCTTCATACGCATTATACAGACTGGGTCACCAGACCCCTCACATACAAATTGCAAGCTAGGTAATTGGGAAAAGACCCTGGGAGTTGTTAGCAGAGTTGACAAGTTCATTCCAGTGCGAACTCAGTCCTCAGCTTCCTCAGCAGTAGCAGCAGCAACTTACAGCAACAGCCTCCAGCAGTGGTGACAGCCTCCCCACGGCCCCCCTGGGGGCATCCCAGAAGCGGGGGGCCCTGTGGATCAGAGCCATCCATCCTCCATACTTAAGTCTGATAACCCATGAGACCTGGGTGCACATGTTCATCAACAGACAACAGCCAAGGAACAACCGGGTGCACGAGCACAGTTATCATTTACATCAAGTGCTCGGTGAGATTCTGAACATCTGAGGGACCCTGACCATTTACCTTCATTTTCCCTACATCCTCTCTGCAGCTTTTCCTAACCACACCCCCTCTGAGGTTATCAAGAGTTGCCCACACCCTCCTTATTTCTCCAACATGTGCTATACATACCAAACCTAACACTATTTTCTCATGGACTTGTGGTCCATTTCCTTTTCCTAGAGGAAAAGCCCCTGGAGGACAGAGATGGCAACTGATTCGTCTTTGTGTCTGCAGTGTCCAGCTCAGGACTTGGTAGGCATAGTGGCACAGTGAAACATTGCCTTGGCTGTGGAAAGAGCAGCCCCAAGAAAATAAGATTCAATGATAGGAAAGACTTTAATTTGAGAAGGGAAAAATTGTGCACTCAGAATAGAGCCAGGAAAGGTCTGAATGGGGTACCACAGTCTACAGCCCGGACAAGCAGGGAACAGTGTGGAAGTCCTAGGTGAGACAGAGGCGAGCTCTGCCTAAATCAGGGAGGTACACAAAGTGGGAGACAAATGCAGGCAAGCCCTGTTTGTCACAGGTAGACCCCGAGTCTATGGCAATGGATCCCATTGTCCAAACTCCTGCAGAATAGCTGGGAGGTGAAGGAGCCCCTGGGATTTTCAATCATTAGAAGGTGCTGATGAAGGAGACATTGGTAAAGTAGACGTTGTAGCAGCCGGAAGGATAAATGGAAATTAGCTGATTAACAAATCCTAAAGGACCAGAGCAGAGAGAAGGAAACTTTTGGAAAAAAACTGCACCTTATTTTTAAATGGGTTAGGAGATTGATGAAAACACCAGAAAATATCTTTTGAATTCAGCAGTAAGGAGTGGGAGCAGGGAAAAAGAAACAGATTACACTCAAATTCATTCATCGTGCTCCATTCTCATGAACAGTGTTCATAAGAGATTTGATGTAGGAAAAGGCTGAAACTCATGGCTAAAATGGACCCCAGCGAATTATCGGCTACCATGCATTAGCATGGAAAAGAGCGAGCTGGCTACACCTCACGATAAGCAGTGAAGTCCTGTACTGACTCAACACCATTTTTCTGTGGCAGGTGGACTGTCCAGGCAGCAGTGAAGATTTGTTTTTGAATTGTGCAAGGAGAAAATATCAGCCCACAGTAATGAAAGTGCGACAAAGGAAAATGATCTCTCTTGCTGTTCTTAAAGGGTATGGGTGCCCTTTGGCGCTGTCTAGTTGCAGAAATTATACACTCACGACAACTGCTAAGCAGCCCAAACAAAGGAGCCCTAATTCCTATTCTTCTTCTACACTTCGATCTGCAGAAGCAAAAATAGGATGCTGTTGTAATACTGGTCATCACAGGGAAGAAAGGGCTTCAGGCAGGAACATCAGTGGAAAAATATAACACATTTAGATTATAAAAATCTCAGTCAGTACTTTATACAGCATAGACAGAAATAAAATGATGCCTCAACAAATGGGCAAGTGGGCCTGAGCAATTTTTTAACACAAAGCTGTTTCATGGTACTAACAAACGAAGCTTCACTAAGACAGAAATATCCTACATCAATTTGTTCCTCATTTTAATTAAGAGCGCTGTAAGCAGGTTAAAAGAAGCGTCTTCTCTAATTTTTCCAGATAATGATTTTGGATACTGAATTACCATAGTAATGTCTCAATTAACACTTTACACAGTGAAAAAGGGAAATTATGAAAAGATTTTTCAGATTTTTTGGTCCTTATGTAAAACAAGTCCTGTACATTTTAGAATTATGGATAAATGGTAAGAGTTAAGGCACACACTGTTCTGCTGTTATCTTTAGTACCTAAAAACCACAGAGATATTGCAAGAAGATACTGAGTGAAGGTTTAAATTTAAAGTCTTCACAAAGACTTTAGACAAGTTCTTTAGAGTTTTAAAAAGATGACCAGTTCTGTAATTAAGCTCTCAGAGAAATAGCTGGCTGTAGTCCAACGTAATCACGTATGCAAAAGTATTTGTGATCAATAGCATGTTTTATAGAAAACGTCCCACTGTTATTATACCATAGGTTTAAAAGTTCTTCTGAAATGTTGAGATTAAATAAAAAATAGAGGCACCAGGAAAAGAGGTGTATACTACATTGTCATCTTTAAATAACTACCTTCCCTATATATAAATATATATTATATATATTAGAATATGTATATATATATTCTCCTATTCAACAAGGAGGGAAAATGGGACAATGAAAAATTCACTCAAATTTAGATGTGATTAGAATCATTCTGTAACTGTCTTTCTAAAAATAAGAAGTAAAAATAAGGTCAATGTATTTTCTTTTTTTTTCTTTTTTATTTTTTTTATTTTGTCAATATACAATGTAGTTAGTTATTGTGTCCCATCACCAAAACCTCCCTCCCTCCTCCCAAGGTCAATGTATTTTCTTTTTTTTTCTTTTTTATTTTTTTTATTTTGTCAATATACAATGTAGTTAGTTATTGTGTCCCATCACCAAAACCTCCCTCCCTCCTCCCAAGGTCAATGTATTTTCTACAGATCATTTAGATGCTCAGGGTGTTTAGGTTACATCAAAAAGAGCTTTACGTTTGAAGTGATGGATATGCTAATTACCCTGGTTTGATCCTTACTCATTGTATACATATATCCAAATAACACATTGTAGCCCATAAATATGTACAATACAATTATGTGTCAATTAGAAATAATAATTAAGGGCCGGCTGTGGCTCACTAGAGAGAGTGTGGTGCTGAAAATACCTAGGCCATGGGTTCAGATCCCTGTATAGGGGTGGCTGGTTAGTTCACTTGGTAGAGCGTGGTGCTGACAACACCAAGTCAAGGGTTAGGATCCCCTTACCGGTCATCTTTAAAAATAATAATAATAATAATAATAATAATAATAAATTTAAAAATTGGAATAAAAAAGAGCTTTGAGGTTTTTTAAAAAACCATTATAAAAATCATGCTTTTTCTTTATTTAACATTATGAATCTGGTCACTTTGCACTTGCCAAAGACAAATATTTAAAGCAAGATTCAAGGGGGTGTGTGTGGAGTGAAGCACTAACCTCTTCCACCACTAACAGAAAAACTATATTAAAGAGATTTAGACATTTAGTGAATTATCTCCACACTGTTAACAACTATAAATATGATGTTGATAATAAAAGGACAGGACTAAGAGAGGAGAGGAGGAAGAGAGGAGAGAGGGAGAAAGAGAGACAAACGGAGGGAGAGAAGGAGACAGAGACGGAGACAGAGATCACTGTGTGCATGTCGGAAGCACCAGCCACATTAAAATTAGAACACAGGAGAGGACAATCAAAGTCTTCCAACCACTGGCACTTGTGCATGGTGGCTGAGGACAGGCATAAAAGCCATCTCAAAGTTCCAAATGGAAGTCTGGCATACAGTTGTTGTTGGCCACAGAATTAACTTTGTCTTCCAAGTGCTGGGGAGGATTTGATTCCCACCTGCAAACAATTTCCAGTGACCTTGGAAAGTGCAGAAGTAAATCAGGACTCCAGACACCTAAGCACACCAATTTTAAGTAATCGCTCCATGTCAACATATTAATCAGTTAGAATGCGACCCATCCGGAGCCCCGCGCCGCCGCCATGTCTTCCGGGGCCAGCGTGAGCGCCCTGCAGCGCCTGGTGGAGCAGCTCAAGCTGGAGGCCGGCGTGGAGCGGATCAGAGCTTCAACAGTACTGCATGCAGAATGCCTGCAAGGATGCCCTGCTGGTCGGTGTTCCAGCCGGAAGCAACCCCTTCCGGGAGCCTAGATCCTGTGCTTTATTCTGAAAACTGTAGGGAAGAAGTTCGCTGAGGAATGCCTTTCAGCACAAAGTGGTGAATGACTGCCTCCAAGTCTCAAGAAAACACTTTTCTCTAGCCAAATGACTTTTAGATATTTCAGACCTTTCCTGTGGCCTGGTCCTATAGCCAAAATTCTACAGAAATGGATGAGTTTTTGCTCACATAAGGAAACTTGGTGAAGGAGTAGAGTTTTAAATAAAAATGGCCTAGTTCTCTTGGTGAAGTACTTTTATCTTAGGACAAACAAAGACCTTACTACCAAATGTACCAAAATACATTTCTTTCATAAGTGAGTTACTAGTGTTTCTATACCCGGAATATCATGTATGTTTTATTTACTGCATGTTTACATTTTAGGAAGGAAAACATTTTGTTTATTTAAAAAAGTGAATATTTGTAATTTGTTGTTCCTCAGATTTTTATAGCAACAAAATTTGTTCTTTTCTCATGAATTTACAATTATAAATGAAGACAAGAAAGTATAAAATTGGGAGGGAAATAGGCTTTACCAATCAAACCATATTTTGATATTTTCTAAATGAGAAGACTTTTATTTTTAACACTAAACATGGGAGATGATTCTTAGCAAACTTGTTTGGTAAGATTAACATTATGTTGTGTATCCGGTTGCTCCATCTTATGTATGAAGCAGATTTGATCTTTGTCTTAAGTTCTTTTACTTTATAGTTGTGGTTGTACTTTAAAAAAATACTAGATTATTTCACACCCTTAAGAAAAGGTTTAAAATGTAACCTACATACAGAACATTGCAAATGGTTAAAAACAAAGTAATGTGTGAAAATGTTACAACCTAAAAGAATTCTTCATGTCACAAGTGTTTTACTTTGATGATGTGCCTTTGATTTAATTGGGGACACTTCTAGAAAGATATTATATTTGTGTTTGTAATAATCTTTGAAGAGCTTGGAAATAAAATTTCTGCTTAATTCATCAAAAAAAAAAAAAAAAAAAAAAGAATGCGACCCATCCAAGCTGGTTATGCTTAATCTTAAGTGACAAAAGCAGAATACAAAAGATGTGACCAGTAATTAAAACTGATTATACCTAAGCGTAAATGTGGATATATCTCAGAGGTAATTTATAAAGTAAAAACAGTTATGTTGAGGCCATAGAATAATAAGGACTTTTTTCTTTGACTTCGTTTTTGTGATTTTTTCCATTTCAAAAATGACAAGGAAAAGTCAAGAGACGAATGATAACCCATGAGAAAATGTTTACAGCTTACATCACAAGGAACTAATATATTTAAAAAACTCTTAAAATTTGGGGGAAAAAAAGAAAAAGATCCCTATAGAGAAAGATTTTAGAAACATAAACAGTTCTCAGGAAAAGAAAGGCCATTGCTTGTTAATGTGGGGAGGGGATGCTCAGACTCAACTCAGAACAAGTGTCATGTAAATTTAAAATGCACTGAGATATAACTTTTCACATATCAGATTGGCAGAAATCCAAAAGCTTTACAATTGAGAGCAAACCGGCACCCTCCTGCATTGCTTCCAGGAGTAAATTACACATGCATTTACGGTAAGACCCAGCAATCTCACTTCTAGGAATCTACCCTGAAGATAGATAAACACTGAACAGCATATTCACATAATTAGTAATTGCAAAATTGTTTTTAATAGCAAAAGATAGGAAACGATGTAAATGTTCACCAATAAGGAACTGAAAATAAACTACCCACACAATGAAATATATGCAGTCACAGAAAAGATTTCTAGGTATTGATAAGGGGTAGTTTCCAGTATATATTAAGTGAAAAAAATGCACGACAGTATATATAAAATACTACCTTTTATATGAGAAAGGAGGAAAAATAAGAAAAAAAAATATATATATATATACACATACATACATATATGTGTGTGTTTTTATTTTACTCATTTTTCCAGAACCTTTGGAAAGGTAAATAGGAAATACAGGGCTGGCTGGTTAGCTCAGGTCATTTGAGTGTGGTGTTATAACACCAAGGTCAAGGGTTCAGATCCCTGGATCAGCCAGCCACCAATAAATAAATAAATAAGTAAATAAATACTAATAGAGTTAGCTATAGGTGGGTACAGAGTGGGAAACATGGAGAAGGGATAGGGAGACAAGTAAAACTTTCCTGAATATACCTTTTTATGTAGTTTTGATTTTTAACTCATGTAAATGTTTTATATGTTCAATAAATAGATTAAATTAAATCAAAAAAGGGAAAGAAACCCTAAAATTGAGAAGAAATAAAAACAAACAATTCTATATCAAATGAGCAACATGTTGACACAAAACAAAAATTTATCTCAAATGACTTTGGACACACATTTGGACTTTACATTTCTTAGTGGGGTACAGTCTAAGGACTAAAAGAATTATAAAAAAATCCTCAAAACTAGCTTAGTATTTATACTGTTATAGTACAGTGGTAATATTAACATCGCAATTTTGAAGCCCTTTTATATATCTACTAGGACCAAACAAATAAACATGTTAATCTTATTTTTTAAATTTCCAGTAAAACAGTCAAGCTAAGCCTCTATTATTAACTATAATTTGTGGGGTACTGAATAAGCAAGTTGACAATGTCCTTGCTATTCTAGGGAAGCCAGCAAGGCTGGCATCCCTTCTGCCTACTTCCCCCTTCTCCCTCCCTTTGAGGTCTGACCTTTGACTGAACCCAGGACCCTGGAAGCTTTGTAAATGAAAAACTTATGTTCTTATTTTGTTGATAAGTAGTTAGCTATGAACCTTCAAGTGTTGTGGCAGCTGAAAATGTTTTGTTCTATATATAGCTTGGTAGCAGATATAATTGATTTAATCAATATGATTTGTTATTTTCACTGGCTTATAAGAAGGAACCTAAAATAAACTAAGATGCCTTATAGGTCAGCAGCCTGCAAGGTACTCCTGATCCCATAAAATAAATCATGTCTTTCTTCATTTCCCACCGTCTCCCTTTGGGGTACTGGTTGACAACAATAATTTATTGCATGTTATCAAATGGCTAGAAGACAGATTAAAGGTCTTCATCTTAAAGAAACGACTAAGTTTTAGGGGCCGGCCCGGTGGTGCACTCGGTAGAGTGCGGTGCTGATAACACCAAGGCCATGGGTTTGGATCCCATATAGAGACCGGTCCGCTCACTGGTTGAGCACGGTGCGGGCGCGACACCGAGGGTTGTGATTCCGTTGCCAGTCGCGGTAGGGGCATGACACTGAGGGTTGCGATCCCGTTACCGGTCACGAAAAAAGACAAAAAAAAAAAAAAAGGAAAAAAAAAAAAAAAGAAACGACTAAGTTTTATAATGATGAATATGCTAATTATCCTGATTTGATCGTCATACATTGTATACATATATTGATATTCAACTCTGTACCCCACAAATATGTGTAATCAATGTTTCAATAAAAAAATAAAATTTTCAGTAAAAAAAGAGATATAAATATAAAATCAATATGTTTAAAAAAGCCATAATGTTAAATATTGTTATAATAGTTTTATTAAAATAGAATTTACATACCATAAAATTAACCTTTCTAAAGTGCAATATTCAGTGGATTTTAGTATAGTCACAGAGTTGAGCAACCATCACCACTATCTAATTTCAGAACATTTTCATCAACCTGAAAGGAAATTCCACATCTATGAGCAGTCACTCCCATTCCCCCTAGCTCCTGGCAACCACTAATCTACTTTCTGTCTCTACAGATTTGCTTATTCTCGACATTGCATATAAATGAAATCATATAATATATGGTCCTTTGTAACAGGCTACTTTGACTTAGCAAAATACACCAAAATTTGTATTAGTTTCCTATTACTGCTGTTACAAATTATCACAAATTGGGTGGGTTAAAACAACAGAAATTTATTCTCTCATAGTTCTTAAGGCCCAAAGTCTGAAATCAAGGTGTCAGCAGGGCCATACTCCTTCCAAACGCTCAAAGGGACAATTCACTTTTTCTCTCTTCCAGAGAATGGTGGCTCCAGGCTTTCGTTGGCTTGTGGTCACATCCCTCATATCTGCCACCATGGTCACATTGCCTCCTCCTCTTCCCTGTCTGTCCTCTGTGAGTCTCTTATAAGGATACTTGTCATTGGATTTAGGGCCCACTTGGATAATCCACGATGACCACATCTCAAGATCCTTAACTTAATACATCTGAAAGAATCTTTTTTCGAAATAAGGTAACATTCACATATCCAGTGATTAGGATATGAACATATCTTTTGGAAGTCTCATTTAACCCACTACAGTCTGTTCTCAAACACCTCAAATTCATAGCCATCCCACATGCAGAATACATTCACCCCACCACAACATCCTCAAAAGTCTCAACTCACTGCAGCGTTAACTCTAAGTCCAAAATCTCACCTAAATGTCCTCAGCTCAAAAGTTCCAAATTTTATCATCTAAATCAAATGTGAGTGAGACTCCGGTTATGAGCCATCCTGTGGCAAAATTCTTCTCTATCTGTAGACCTGTGAAATGAGAAAACAAGTTACCTTCTTCCAAAAAACAATGGTGGGATAGGCATAGGATAAAATTTATGGATGTTTTCATCCAAAATAGAAGAAAATAGAAGGAATAAAGGGGTCATTGGTCCCAAACAAGTTTGAAGTTGCAGGGACATTTTCACTAGGTTTCAGGACCTAATAGTAATTCTCTGAGGCTTGCATATCTACAGGCCTCAGCACACATGGCTTCTCCGGTCTCTGCCCCTGTGCCTCTGAGCCCACGGCTCTGCTCTTGGAATCAGTCTTTTTCTTGAGGTTAGCACACATTTGTAGCCAAGTGGCTCTATCAGCCCAGTTACTACTTGCAGAATGGTGGAAGTCCAAAAACCTTTTTTCATTTAGTCCAGTCTCTGTTTCTTTCAGTCCAAGCTGATGATGTTCCTGCTTATGTAAAATTCTCAAAAACTGTGTGGGTCTCTTGTGTATGTCATGGAGATTCACACCATTAGATAAGAGGGTTCTTCATAGATCCTTCCCGGATAATCCCATCTCTGCTCCTGGCTTCTGCTGAGATGGTTAAATGAATCCACGAGTCATACGAATATCTCTTTAGCAAAAGGTTGTCCAGCCAGCCACACCCTTGCCTTCTCTTCAGAGCATGCTTTCCTAATACTAAATTTCCTAAGTTTAGCATCTTTTGCAGTCTGGATAGGCTGACAATTTCCCAGATCATTAAATGCTAGTTCCTTTTTGCATAAACAGTTTTATCCTTAATTTATCACTTTCCTCTTGCACTTTGCTATAAGCAGCAAGAAGAAACCAGGCCACACCTTCAATTTTTTGCTTGTAACTCTTCTCAGCTAAATATCCAATTTCATAAGGGCTGGCCCATGGCTCAATTGGGAGAGTTTGGTGATAACACCAAGGCCATGGGTTCAGATCCCTACATAGGGATGGCTGGTTAAGCTCACTTTGGAGAGCATAGTACTGATGACACTGAGTCAAGGGTTAAGATCCCCTTACCGGTCATCTTTTTAAAAAAATTTTTTAAATAAATAAATAAATAAATATCGACTTCATCTCTTACAAGTTCTACTTTCCACAAAACTGTATAAAAAGAATTCAGCTAAGTTTTCTAACACTACATAACAAGGATCACCTTCTCTCCAATTTCCAATAAGATGTTCCTCATTTCCTTTTGAGCCCTCACCAGAAATGCCTTTAATATACATTTCTGCCAGCATTCTGTTTATCATGATATAAATACTCACTAAGGTGATAGAAGCCTTCTCTGCTATCCTCCTCACTTTTTTCTGAGCCCACATCAAAGGCATGTTTAATGGCCATATTTGTACCAACAGTCTCTTCAAGGAAATCTAGACTTTTTCTATCAGGCTTCTCAAAATTCTTATACCCTCTACCCATTATCCAAATTCAAGCCACTTCTACATTTTTAGGTATTTGTTACAGCAGTACTCCACTTCCTGGTACCAAGATTAGTATGTATCAGTACTTCATTTGTTTTTGTTACCAAGCAATATTTCATTATATGGATATACCACATTGTGTATTTATCCATTCATCAGTTGATGGACATTTGCACTGTTTCCACTTTTTGGATATCATGAATAATGCTGCTATAAACACTTGTATACAAGGATTTTTTTGTGAATATATATTCTTATTTGTCTTGATATAACTAGAAGTGGAATTGCTGGGTCATATAGTAAATATGTTTAACATTTTTTTAAATTTATTTTTTATTTTTTATTTTTTTTTTTAAAAAGATGACCGGTAAGGGGATCTCAACCCTTGGCTTGGTGTTGTCAGCACCACGCTCAGCTAGTGAGCAAACTGGCCATCCCTATATAGGATCCGAACCCGTGGCCTTGGTGTTATGAGCACCGCACTCTACCGAGTGAGCCACGGGCCGGCCCTAAATTTATTTTTTATTAGCATATTCACTCTTTATAAATCATACTTATTCTTTCATGTTTAACATTTTGAGTAACAGCCAAAATGTTTTCTAAAGCAACTGCATCATTCCACATCCTACCAACTATGTATGGGGCTCAAATTTCTCTACATTCTCATAAGCACTTGTTATTGTCTGCCTTTATTTTTTTTTTTTTTTCTCCTTTTTGTCTCTATTGTCTGCCTTTTTTACGTTAGTCATCCTAGCAGTGATTAAGTGGTATCTCAGTGTGGTTTTGATTTGCATTTCCATAATAACTAATACTGCTTATCTTCTATCTTTTTATGCGCATATTGGCCATTTGTATGTCTTCTATAGAAAAATGTCTGTTCAAATCTTTTTCCCATTTTTTAATTGGGTTTTTTAAATTTTTTATTTTTGAATTGTAAGAATTCTATATATATTCTCTATACAAGTTTCTTATCGGATATATGATTTGCAAAGACTTTTTGTAATATAAAATAGAAATTGAAAGTCAATATAAACTCATAATTTTTTGACACATTTTCTACCTCTGCTCATAGACAGAGCCTAAAATCAGTGATATTCAAGTAGATATGAACTCACTCTGATGATTAATCTTATATGTCAAGTTGACTGGATTAAGATACACCCAGAAAGCTGGTAAAATATTATTTTGGGGTATGCCTGTGAGTCTGTTTCCAGAAAAAGGGCAAATTCACTGTCTCTTCTTTTTTTTTTTTTTTTTCTTTTTATAAAGATGACCGGTAAGGGGATCTCAACCCTTGGCTTGGTGTTGTCAGCACCACGCTCAGCCAGTGAGCAAACCGGCCATCCCTATATAGGATCCGAACCCATGGCCTTGGTGTTATCAGCACCGCACTCTACCGAGTAAGCCACGGGCCAGCCCTCACTGTCTCTTCTTGAGCTAGGACACCCATCTTCTCCTTCCCTTGGACATCAAAGCTCTTGGTTCTTGGGCCTTCAGATCCAGGACTTACACCAGTGCTCCCTCTCCAATTCTCGGGCCTTCAGCCTGAGACTGAGAGTTGTACCATTGAGTCCCCTGGTTCTCGGGCCTTAGGACTTAGACTGAATTGGACCACCAGCTTTCCTAGTTCTCCAACTTGCTCACGGCATATTATGGGACTTCCCGGTCTCCATAACTATGTGAGCCAATTCCCATAATAAATCCTCTCCTATACACATCCACACACATGTGTGTGTGACCATCCTTTTAACCAAGTAATCAAAGTTAGCATGGCTAGAAATGAAACAATCAGTGAAATTGACATGATGCAATATGAAATACACAGCATGACCTATGAAGAAACTCTTGCCAAAAAATGTTTAACCTGAATCTAAATAGGAAAATCATCCTAACTACCAGTTTATAGGAAATGCAAGTGCATCAGTCAGGGTTCTAGAAGGTGGCATGCTCAAATTACTACTCAAAAATGTAGTACATGGCTGGCTGGCTAGCTCAGTTGGTTAGAGCATGGTGTTGTAATACAATGGTTAAGGGTTTGGATACCTGTACCTGCCAGCTGCCAAAAAAAAAAAAAAAGTAGTATAGAGGGTACTTCTGTTCTGGTCAAAATGGAATAGCAAAAACCAGATTTACTCTCCTGCCTGAAACAGCCAAAGAGTGGATAAAATATGTGAAACAACAGTTTGCAAGATACTGGTCATCAGGATGGAGCCAGAGACTGACCCCTCCTCCCACACCCAGGAAAGGAGCATGCCAAAAACACCACTTCCATGTGGGTGGCCCACCACAACCACCACAGTAGCCATGGCTGCTGCAAAAGTGGCTGGATGCCACAATCATTGTACAGATGGCCCGCCAGCCACTCGAGTGCATTGACATGAGGAGAGTCACCAGCAGAGACCAAAGAAAAGAAGAGGATGACTCTCTCCACAAAGCCCAATCCAAATTGATAGAAGATGCATCTGCTCTACTATCATATTGGGGAACCTGATCACACCTCTCAGCACTGGACAGATCATCTAGGCAACAAATCAACAGAGTAACCATTTTTCTTTCAGAAGGAGAAAAGAAATCTAGGGTAATTAGAGGGGAGATGTGGAGGGAGAGGGGGATAGGGTGATATTGGACAAAGTGCATAAAGAATAAGTATGATTTGCAACAATATATGTGCTAGTAATATTGATTTGATCAACATATGTCAACGTTGAACCCCCAAAATATGTATAATCAATTTGATTTAATAAACCTAAAAATTAATTAATTAATTAATTAATCTAATTTAATAAATAAATAAATAATAAAGAGAAAAAATTGTAAAAAAAGAAAAGGTACTGGACATCAGGTAATGAGGGACAGTAATCCCTGAAAGACAGTATGCCAATTATGAATTATTCTCTCTTGGCTCCAAATTCATCCTTCATTGCCTAGTCAACAAAAATGGAGATAGGCCCTTTAAATAGGTTTCCTTTGTCAGCTGACAAAGTGTTAAGCTTTGTCAGCAGAGAGCATAGGAGAGACATTGCAGAAGAAATTTTGCTTTCTGGCTCAAGTAGATGTGCTTGCTGAGCAGGACCCTGCAACATATACGTATGCAGCTTCCCCAGTGCGAGGCTCCAGCAGCACAGGCAACTGTGTCTACAAAAACACCTACAGTTTACTTTATCCTTAATAGTGGAAGGCTGAATGATTTCCCCTAAGATCAGGAACAAGGCAAGGATGTCTGATCTTATGATTTTTATTCAGCATTGTCCTGGAAATTCTAGCCTGCAAAATAGGTCAAGAAAAATAAATGTAAAAGTTTCCAGACTGGAAAGAAAGAAATACAATGGTCTTATGTGCAGGAAAAATGATCATCTATGTAGAAAAATCTGATGAATCTACAAAAAAAAGCTACTAGAACTAATAAGTGAACTTTGCAAGGTTACCAAATACAAGATAAATTTACAAAAGTCAACTATATTTATACAAGCAATGAATAATTGGATATCGAAATTTTAAAACAATACCATTTACAATAGCATTAAAAAAATTAAATATTTGGGGATAAATCTGACAAAAGGTTTACCTGTACACTGAAAATTACAAAACACTGCAGAGAGAAATTAAAGATGTAAAAAATGGAGAGATATACCTCATTTATGGATCCAAATACTCAATATTGTTAAGATGTCAATTCTTCCCAAAATGATCTTTAGATTAAATATAATCCCAATCAAAATCCTAGCAGGCTATTATGTAGAAATTGACATACTGATTCTAAAACTCAAATAGAAATGGAAAGGATGTAGAATAGCCAAAGCAGTTTTGGAAAATAAGAATATATACTATATACTATAGTACATTACCTGATTTCAAGACTAATCAAGACAGTGTAGTATTGTCATAACAGACAAATAGATGAATGGAAAAGAATAGAACTTCCAGAAATAGACCTACACTTACATAAACAATTGATTTTCAACAAAGATGCAAAAATAGCATAGTGGAGACAGAATAGTCTTTTCAACAAATGGAGACAGAATAATTAGATATTCATGTGCATCAAAATGAACTTTGTCCATACTTGTAGCATAAGCAAAAATTAACTTAAAATTAATTAAAAACCCAAGTGTAAAATCTAAAACTATAAAACATCTAGGATCCATACCTTCATGGTCTTGTGTTAAGTAAACATTTCTTAGATATAACACCAAAATCACTATTCATAAAACAACAAATTGTTAAATTGGACTTCAATTTTAAAAACATCTTCTCTTTGGGGCTCTGTGCCCACAAACTTTTTGTAAGGCATCAATGATTTCACCATTCTTCCACTCAAGCTTCAACCATAAATTTGATGTTTATTTTTGCTTCAATTTTAGCAGAATTCATGTTGTTCTCAAAGGGGCTCTTTTCAAACTGATGTCTTATCCTCGTTAGTACCTCAAGCTAGATCCTGTTCAGACATGTTATGACAAGTTAGTATGAGTTTATTTTGGTGCAAAAAAATTTTGAAATTCATGCATAGTCTTTTTATCATATGTATTTTCCACAAATTTTTTGAAGACTGCATGCGCGCGCGCGTGTGTGTGTGTTTGAGGTAGATGGATGATTCAGCCAGGTCGTATTCTGGAAATGTAGTTAATGAGCCAAGCAAAATTATTAATGAACTTTACTTTGGTAAGGTCTTCTAAAGAAATAAAATGCAGTTTTAACTGTCATTTTTAATTGCTGTAACAAATGTTTCTTTACCTTATGTACTAATAGGCATCAAGAAAAAATATAAAATATAACTTGACTTTGAATATTATAAATAAATAAATTCTTTAAAAAACATTTTCTCTATGAAAGACTTTTTGAAAAGAATAAAAAGACAAGACAAAAACTGGGGGAAAATATTTTCAAAGCATATATTTAGTAAAGGACTTGTATCTAGAAGTAATGAACTCTCAAAACTTAATAACAAGAAACAAACAACCCAATAATAAAATTGGCAATAGGTTTGGGTACATACTTTACCAAAGAGGATGCGTGGGTGATAAAAAAAAAAAGCACATAAAATGATGTTCAACATCATTAGCCATTAGGAAAGTTCAATTAAAACCATAATAGGATACCACTACACATCTATTAGAAAGTCTAAAACTGAGACTCTCATACTGCTGATGGAACTGTAACATGGTCCAATTACTTTCTAATTAAGCTACACAAGCAACTACCATTTGATCTAGCAAATGAGCTCTTGGACATTTATGACAGAGAAACGAAAAATTATGTTTACACAAAAATCTGTACACAAATGTTCATAGCAGCTTTATTCATAATAGTCAAAAAATGGAAAGAGGCTGAGTGGTAGTTTCCGCAGTGCTCCTTGATTTGCCTCTTGGCAGGAGGCCACAGCCATGCTGAATTGGAGTCCTGTTTCGCAACCAGTATGACAATGATGTCACTGTTTGGAGCCCTTAGGGCAGGATTCATCAAATTGATTATGCAATGGAAGCTGTTAAACAAAGTTCAGCCACAGTTGGTCTGAAATCAAAAACCCATGCAGAGTTGATTGCATTTTCAGCTCATCAGAAAAAAATTCTCCATGTTGACAACCATATTGGTATCTCAATTGCAGGGCTTACTGCTGATGCTAGACTGCTATGTGATTTTATGCACCAGGAGTGTTTGGATTCCAGATTTGTATTTGACAGACCAGTTCCAGTGTCTCATCTTGTATCTCCAATTGGAAGCACGACCCAGATACCAAAACAGCAATATGGAGACTGTATGGTGTCAGGCTGCTTACTGCTGGTTGTGATGACACGGGCCCTCGCATTTTTCCAAACCTGTCCATCTGCTAACTATTTTGACTGCAGAGCTATGTCCATTGAGCCCATTCTGTCAGTTCATACTTACTTGGAGAGACAAATGTCTGAGTTTATGGAATGCAATTTGAATGAACTGGTTAAACATCGTCTATGTGCCTTAAGGGAGACACTTCCTGCAGAGCAAGATCTAACTACAAAGAATGTTTCCATTGGAATTGTTGGTAAAGATGTGGAGTTCACAATCTACGATGATGATGATGTGTCTCCATTACTGGAAGGTCTTAAAAAAAGACCACAGAGAAAAATACAGCCTACTCAACCTGCTGATGAACCTGAACAAAAGGCCGATGAACCAATGGAGCATCAAGTGATAAACCAGTTTATCAAATATGTAAGAATACAGGAACACATACTGATGACAATCATCTTTACTTCGAACCAAAAGATGCAGAATGGTGGAATGGTATGTTTCAGGAATCAGATGTTTTTCCAAACAACCTCACTGAAACCATATAATGTGGTACATTTTTCTTTGAGGGGATCTATATAAATCATTTTCTAGAAAGTATAAGTATCTGTACTAATGTTTTTATGTGAAGAAAATAGTGACTTTGCAGTTTTTTGTTTTTTTTTTTTATCCTTTTTTGTCTTTTTTCGTGACCGGCAACGGATCGCAACCCTCAGTGTCATGCCCGTACTGGACCGGGACCGGCCACGGGATCGCAACCCTCGGTGTTGCTCCCGCCCCTCGCTCAGCCAGTGAGCGGCCGGTCTGTATGTGGGATCCGAACCCTCCGCGGGAGCGCCGCCGCGCTTCTCAAGCGGCGCACTATAGCAGTGCGCCACCGGGCCAGCCCATGACTTTGCAGTTTTAAAGACAATTGTGAAATAAAATTGTTTCACCTACTGTGGAAAAAAAAAAAGTGGAAACAACCAGCTGTCATTCAACGGGTGAATGGTTAAACAAACTGTGGTACATCCATACCATGGAATATTCTCAGCAATAATAAAAGAACTAACTATTGATAAATGCAACAACTTGGATGAATTTCCAAGAAATTATACTGATTGAAAAAAATCCAATCCTAAAGCTTACATACTACATGATTCCACTTATATAACATTGCCAAATGACAAAATTATGGAAATGAAGAATAGATTAGCGGTTGTCATGCATCATGGATGGGGGTGAGGGTAGATGTGTCTATAAAAGAGAAACATAAGGAATCAACCTGGGATGGACCTCTTCTTTATCTTGATTGTATCCATGTCAATATCCTGGCTGTGATGTTTTACTACAGTTTTATAAGATGCTACCATTGGGGGGAACTGTATAAAGAGTATACAAAATCTCTCTGTATTTATTCTTACAGTCACATGTTAATCCACAGTAAGTAACCAAGGATTCATAGAAAAATTGTTGATTCCAAGTCTGGGGCAAGAAATACATGAAATAAGCTTGGAACATCTTATACCATATAGCAAGGAAGCTATCAAATATTACCAGGTTAATGTCAAAAAGACACAGGAACCAATCCAAAAAGGCTTCTACTGGCCAAAAAAGGGCAATTTAAAAATCAATAAGAAAAATAACTGCAATGGATTAAAATACATCAAATCTCTCAGTTCACAATGATACTTTTTTTTAAAGTCACTGTTTAAGGATGCCAGGGAACCAACTTATTAAAAACTGATAAAATACTCAAACATTTCTCAAGTCTTTTCTATGTGAAGTGCAGCACGAGGCAACCAGACAGTAGATAAGGGGAAAATTCTCTTATGGAAGTACTGCAGCTAATAAATTTTACACAATAAATTAGAATCTCACAGTTTTGGAACCCCTAATGAACTAATAGTTCTGGCCATCAAGCATCCATGTCTGCTAACATCACAAACTGACAAGCAGTTAGGGTGTGATTTCTAATGGAAGAAACCAACACCATCCAAGAATGTTCTTGCCAGGACAAATCCAATCTGAATCTGAGCAGGCCTCAAGATCTGAATACCATTTAAAGCAAAGACAAAAAACTGAAGAATATGTTAAATTCTACATCAGCAATGCAACCAGCAACATCCAGACTACAGAGAACTCCCACCAGTCAAACCATCAAGAGTTTTCAACAAATTGCAAGAAAAAGGAGAAGGATGGGGCCCTAAAAATTTTTAAATGTATGAGCCCATAGAAATGTGTGGCGTTGGTGGAGATGAGGGGTGGGAACATAAGAGCCTTTTACCCTATTCTGTCTACTTTGGGGTTCTTTTGAGTATATAATACTCCCTTTAGGGTATGCTTTGAAATATACAAGCATTTGGGGGGTATGTTGGAAATGCTCCAAATAAAAATTATTTAAAAAATAATGAAACATAACCACCAACTGACATGCAAGGATTTTGACTGGATTCTGATTAAAAGTAAAACAGCTTTAAGACACATTTTTAGAACAATGGAGAGAATTTAAATATGTGCTAAGCATTAGACGGCATGAGAGAATCCCTGTTAGTTTTCGTAGATGTGACTATGGTGCTGCGGTGATGTAGGAGAATTCCCTTATCATCAACAGAGGCTTAATGAAGAATTTAACGAGGAAGTGCCACATGTCAGAAACATACTTTCAAAAGTTTCAGCCAAAAAAGTCAAAATTGTTATTCGTAGTTCATAGCAACATTATTCACGATAGCCAAAAGGTGGAAATAACCCAAATTTCCATTGACAAATAAACATATAAACAAAATGTGTATATGCATACTATAGAATATTATTCAGCCTTAAAAAAGGAAGGAAATTCTGGCACATGCTACAATATGGATGAACTTTGAAGACACTATGCTAAATAAAATAAGCCAGACACAAAAGGACAATACAATATTGCATGATTTCATTTATATGAGTTACCTGGAGTAGTCAAACTCATAGAGAAAAAAGTAGAATAATGGCTGACTAGTGGTTGCCAGGGACTGGGGTAGGGGGGTGGGGAGTTAGTGTTTAATGTGTACAGAGTTTCAGTTTGGGAACATGAAAAAGTCCGGTAGATGGATTGGTGATGGTTGCACAGCAAAGTGAATATACTTAATAACCCTAAACTCTACACTTAAAAATTATCAAAATTATAAATTTTATATTATGTATATTTTACAACAATTAATTTTTTTAATCAAGATAGAGAAATATAAAGCAAAATGACAAAATTCTAACAATTGTCAAAGATAGTTGGTGGATCTATGAGTGCCTATTATACTCTTTCAACTTTTGTACATTAGAAAACTCCCATAATAAATAACTCTTGAATTCTTAAGAAAAGCAAAAATGTTGACACAAGGGGAAGAGAGAAAACGAAGTAGCAAGAAAACAAGAGAGGAAGAAAAGAAACAGAAGAAAATTCCCTTTGTTCGTGATGCCAATCATTACAAGACTCAGATACCCTATTACAGACTCCCTTATGCATGCACCCTGGAGAGCAGGTGCTCTTCAGCTCATACCTGTGGAAACTACACAAACGCGCCCCAGCAATGGCATCTCCACGTAGGACCACAGCAGAAGGCTGTGCAGCTTTTGCCGTGCACAGGGGACCATGTAGTAGACACTGCAGATTGATACATATATATTATAACAGTTTTCCGATAGAGAGAATCTACGGGCTCACAGAGACCCTGTAAAGTGAGGTTGACATTGAGAGAAAAGGAAATGAACAAATATTCAGGTCCTAAAGGGCTAAAGGTTGGAATTGAATATTATATAGTATTGTTTTATTTAACAAAGACACTTTGTGCTGAATCATAATAAAAAGATTTTTCATATGGAAACATTTGGGGCCGGCCTGTGGCTCACTCGGGAGAGTGCGGTGCTGATAACACCAAGGCCACGGGTTCGGATCCCATATAGGGATGGCCGGTTGCTCACTGGGTGGGCGTGGTGCTGACCTTGACTTGGTGTTGTCAGCACCACGCTCAGCCAGTGAGCCAACCGGCCATCCCTATATGGGATCCGAACCCGCGGCCTTGGCGTTATCAGCACCGCACTCTCCCGAGTGAGCCACGGGCCGGCCCTTATGTCTGTTTCTTAAAAAAGAAAATAACATTTCTTTTTTTTTTTGTCTTTTTTCGTGTCCGGCAACGGATCACAACCCTCGGTGCTGCGCCCGCACCTCGCTCAGCCAGTGAGCGGGAACCGGTCTGTATGTGGGATCCAAACCCTCGGCGGGAGCGCCGCCGCACTCCCAAGCGGCACACTGTAGCAGTGCGCCACCGGGACAGCCCAGAAAATAACATTTCTAAAGAGCTATGTTTAATAAATAAGTTGTATTTTTCATATCATCACTAATGTTGAAAATCACAGGTCTAGACTCAGCATATTTTAGTTTGGGGTATTTTTAACATCCTAATTTTTTTTTTTTTTTTCCAAAAAGCAGTAGCCATTTTACTTATTTCTTTTTAAACAAAGTGAAATTTTATAAATATTATTTTTTACATACTAGGATGTTGTTGTGGAGCAGTTGGGAGGGAGGGGGAGAGGGGAAAGGGGATGGAAACGGAATGGAAGGAGGAGGAGGAAGAAGAGGAGGAGGGGAGGGATTGAGGCCTGTGGCACCCCCCACATTCCCACAGGGGAGACCAGGGGCTTCCAGTGGTTGATTGATCATTGCTGGGCTGGTTGCACATGTCGGGGGGTGTGGCTGACGCCCACGTCCCCCACCCTCAGGATTGGTTGGGGGTGTCATGGGGCATTGCTGAGGCCCCTAGCCCTCCCCTGTTTCTGGCTTGGTAACCCAGGGGACTTCCGGTCCTTCTAGGTGTTACGGGTGTTCTCTGGTGAAATGAGACCTTTACTAGTTAATCAAACTTTGTCTCTGGTGGCAGGTACTTTTTTTTTTCTTTCATTTCTGTGTTGGATTATTTGCTGTTCCTACCACTTAAACTCTGCACTGGAACTAATTTGTTGTCCTTTGCTTACTTCTAAAATGGGGGAACTTCCTGTGGGGACCAACACTTGAGCTGTGTGGTGGAGCTAAATTGCTGCTTTGCTATTTCCCTCGGGAAAGCTTTTTGTGCAGCTCAGGTTTTAATGGTTGACTTTCTAGGTACTTCTATCTCTCGAGAGATCTGGGTGCACTTGGGTTGTGTAGAAACTCTGGTCTGGGCCTGAGTCTTTTCATCAAACTGCACCCCATGCAATTCTGTATTCCTAACCAGTCTCTGAGTGGTCCTGTGCTGACTGGGGGGCAGATCAGCTGTCCTTGGTGTGCCCCAGTGTTCTCCTGGTGGGCCCATCTCTCCCACCACCCGTGCTGCAAACACTTCCCATGGGATGGACTATGCACTGGTCCCTTGTGATGACTCACCAGCCTCTGAGTGGCTCCATTTTCTAGTTGTTGTGGCTCCTTGCTCCTATGTGGGTCCATGGGAATCCTATTAGTTGTCTTGCTGGCCTGGGGGCCACCATGGCCCTCTACTCCCCTGCCACCTCTAAGCAACTTCATCTGAAGGACACAACTGCAGCTTTTGCCGGCTCCTGCTCCAAGCACTCAGCAGCTTGACTGGATGTGGCCAGAGCTCAAAATGGTCAGAGTAGTTTTTTCTTTCTCTCCTCATGGTTTCTCCCACCTTCATGTACTCTGTAGCTCTCTCTTCCTCTTCCCCTGGGCTCTAAAAGCCCCAGCTTGGCTGTCTTTGCTTTTTTATAGTTGCAAATTGGTTGATTTGTGGGAGAGAGTGATGCTGGGGACTGTCTATTCTGCCATCTTGATCGGAAGTAGCAGTAGCCATTTTAAGGAACACATGATACTTCTTTTTTTTTTTTTTTTTGTTTTTTGTTTTTTTCCGTGTCCCGCAACGGATCGCAACCCTCAGTGTTGCCCCCGTACCGGACCGGGGACCGGCAACGGGATTGCAGCCCTCGGTGTTGCCCCCGCGCCTCGCTCAGCCAGTGAGCGGGAACCGGTCCGTATGCGGGATCTGAACCCTCGGGCGGGAGCGCTGCCGCGCTTCCCAAGTGGCGCACTTATCCAGTGCGCCATCGGGCCGGCCCCACATGATACTTCTGAGATGAAATTTATGTGTTGTCAAAGTGAAGCTGACTCAGCATTGGTTTATAGTTGATTACATTTTCTCTTCCCAACTCCCACCCCTCTAATCTGGGAGCTGACCTGATTTCTGGCAGGAAGATTTCAGAAGGCAAGGTAAAACCAAAGCAAGAAGAAAAACAATGGAAAATCACTAAAAACCTGCATTACTGGTAACATGACAGTGGCAGGCATAGAGTGATTTGGAAATACAGAGAGCCCTGAATGTGAAGAGAGATTTATGCATTTACTCAAAGTAAATTTCATAAACAATAAATGATATCCTAAAATATTTCACTGGTTTGAGGGATTTTTAATGAAGGAAAACATCCTAGCTTGATTAAATCACAAATTAGCCAAAAATTCTTGTTCACTTTAAACAACCCTTCACTACCAAATATCCCTGGTTAGAGTTAAGAATTATATGAGTCAACTTAAAAAGAATAAAAGCCCCAACTCATCATGTATTTGAGCTTCAAGGTTTTTGGCAAAAGATGCCCAGAAAATCGTCCCTTTAACCCAGAGATTAACCCATTTATAAATGTGTCTCAAAGTCACTGAGTATGCAAGGATTTTACTCATTTAATGAATACTGGCCCAATGCAAATTTGTATACAGTTAAAAATAAAGGGCCCCACTTAATCCCACTCAGGACTTTCTGTTTTGCTTCTCAGTCCTGGACTGTTGTGGATATGTCAGTGTTACTTCCAGAATGACAGATAGCTATAGAATAATTCAAACATCCTAATGATGACAGCAGGAGGACAAAGAACTCCATATACATTGCTCAGACCCTATTCGTTAGAATTCTTAGGGTTTACAAAAAAAGAAAGTGAAAGATACAGTTTTCATCTGCAGTTGACAGTGGTCAAATTTTAAAAAAAAAAGCTAACATTGAATTACAATGAATCAAAGACAACTGAGGCTAGAAAAGCCATTAGGAGCCATCAAAATAAATAAACTGATGGTCTTTGCTGTGATAGAGGCTCTAATATTCAGTCTACACTTCTTCTATAATAATAATAGAACACCCAGAATCAAAACTACATTTCCCAGGCTCCCGTGCAGCCAGATGTGTTCATGATATAAGTTCTGAACAATGGGAATAAATAGAAGTAGAATACTCCATTTTCTGCCCTGCTTTTCCTTTCTGTTAGCTGGAATGCAAACATAAAAGCTGGAGCTCCAACAACCATCTTGTGTACCGAGCGGTAACGCTGGGAATGAAAGTAGCCCATGGTGCAGCCACAGGAGGAACAGAACTTCGATCTCTGACCCATGGAATTTCATAAACTCCAGGACTGATGACCATTCAAGTTCTTGAATGTGAAATAAACTTGTATTTTCCTTAAGTTACTGATATTTGGGGGTTTCCTTTATTTGCAGTTGATTCTAATCCTAAGTACTTAATTTCTCTACTGTGTGTTTAGCTTGTTTTTCATTTTTAACCTCTACAAATACTGCTACAGACAGGGGCCAACACTACATACTTTCTTTTTTTTTTTTTTTGGTGGCTGGCCAGTACAGGGATCTGAACCCTTGACCTTGGCACCACACTCTAACCAAATGAGCTAACCGGCCAGCCCTCTTTCTAAACTTTTTTCTAGCCTCCAAACTCACTATTCAAACAAAATTTTACTGGTATTCAAATATGTAAAAAAGAGCAAGACTTGGTCTGGTTGGGTAAGGGGCATGAGCGCCTGAATCCTGCCCATTAACTTGTTTCCTTTTCTCCCTTTTACTCTCGCCTCTCACCTCCACACCCCAGTTCCCTATCAGGACTTCACCAATCCAGAGGGTTCTTTGGAACACAGTTTGAAAACCCACAGACCCATGACTTAGGACTTGGTGCCTATCTGTTCATGTGTTGTAGTAAATCTAAGCCTGTCCTTTGAGGAAAATCTCAATCATATCAGTAGGTAGGTCATCCTTCAGAGGTTTTGTGTTTAAAGTTGAGGGTATACAAATATGTATACTGTCATGCACACATAAATATGCATGTATTCATTTTTATCAGCTGGGGGAAACGTGCTATTTTTGACAAAAAACCTACTGGTAGATAATTCTCCCTATAGGGAGAAAGAGATCGACATCACCATTCACATCCATGGGGAGATTTAAAAAAATACGGAGGAAGGCCTAGATAAACTCAGCCGATGAGAAATTACCAGCTGCTGGAATTCTTAAGAATAGAAATAGCCATTCTAAATTTTTTGTTTGCTGATCTGTGTTGATGTGTAGCTCCTTTTTTGTACTCCCAACTGTTGATAAAATGAGGTACGTAAAAGGCCCATGTTGATGATAAAGGGACGTACAAGGAAAAGGTGATGCGTTACATTTCTTTTGAGGTAATATTTGAATAGTATAGAAATGAAATAGCCAGAACGCTTAAGGTGGTAAGATGCAAAGCAGAGAGCAAAGTTGTAATGAGAGCAAGAAATTGGAGCATGGGCCCTCTACAGTTTCTTGAAGATATTCTTGAGCGATGCTGCTGAGAGGTTATAGTCATTTAATACTAAAGGGAAGGATGACCCCAGAGCCCCACAGAACTTGAGGGCATCTAAGCAGCCACCACTTAACCTACATACACACGCATTCTATTTAATTTATTTTTTCACAAAAATTGAATCATGGTTTTTATGAAACATCTGAAACATCTTTTTTTTTTTTTTCCTTTTTGTCTTTTTTCGTGACCGGCAACGGATCGCAACCCTCAGTGTCACGCCCGCACCGGACCGGGACCGGCAACGGGATCGCAACCCTCGGTGTTGCTCCCGCACCTCGCTCAGCCAGTGAGCGGCCGGTCTGTATGTGGGATCCGAACCCTCGGCGGGAGCGCCACCGCGCTCCCAAGCGGCGCACTGCAGCTTTGCGCCACCAGGCCGGCCCTGAAACATCTTTTTAAATCAGTGCATGTTAATCTTATACATTCTTTCTAATAGCTGGCACAATGTTTAATAGTGTGGCACAAGATTATGTAAATGCACCAGAATTAATTTGACCATTTTCATGTTGATCTTCATTTAAGTAGTCCCGATAATTTCACTATTTTAGATAATGCTGTTATGCACATACACACACACACTCCCATATATCTGTAGATTAGATACCTAGAAATGTTCCCTCTACATCACACCCCAAAACCAACAATTAATGGTTCTGCACAGACTTACTGAGCTGACTGTTCCAGTGTAGACCATCCTTGGAGCTTTCATTCCCTTGTTTCTGTTACGTTCAAAGAAGGTGATAAAAGCTATGACATGAATCAAATTTTTCCCTCTAAATCAATCCATAGCAAATCCCACTTATAAAAAAAAATCTTTCCCTTTCTTATTGTTTGTTTTCCACTTGTTTCTTACATACAATCGAGTCTACTCCTGGGCTTTGTGTTCAACTAATATTTATTTCCCTTTTGGCACTAGTCCAAGTTGTTATAATTGTGACACTTCAATATTCAGCAAGACTAGTATCTTTTCAGGGACCTTTTTCTAGAATATTTCATCTTTATTATTTATAATTTATTCTAGAATACTTCTTTATTATTTCTGTTTATTTTTTAAGCTGAATGTTAGAATCTTTATATCAAAACTTTTTAAATTGAGGAGTTGCATTAAATCTGTTAATTTCACTTGCGAGAACTATCAATTTACAGTCCACATTTGACATAGAAAAGTAAATGAATAGTACACAGTCAAAAACAATAGGAGAAACAAGGCACCATGAGTAAGAATCAGCCAGAAAAAAAAAAAAGACAAAAGAAGTAGACTTACACAAACTACAAATATTGAATTTATTGGCATTTTTTTTAAACTATGCTTATTATATGTATCAGCCAACTTTTTCTAAGTAATAAACCACCCAAACCTCAAAAGCTATCACAACAAACATTTATTACTGTTCATGATTCTGTGGACTAGTTGGGAGGATTTTCTGATCTGGGCAGATGCGGCTGAGACTAGATGGTTTAGGAATAGCCTCACCTATATATCCGGGGCCTCAAATGGGACTGCTGGGGTGGCTGAGATGGTTGAAAATTGTGGGGTTTCCCTGCACATGGCCTGTCATCTTCAAGGAGGCCATCCCAAGTTTGCTCACATAGTGGGCAAAGGCTCCCAACGGCACAAGAAGACAAGCCCTAATGCACAAGCACTTTTCATGGCTCTTCTCATGTCAAGTTTCCTATTTTCTCATTAGTCAAAGCGAGTCACATGGCCAAGCCTAGCTCAACCTGAATATTAATACCCAGCAGTATGGTTATTGCGGTCATTTTCCACCTCTCTTCCTCACTGTGTTTAAAGAAATGAAAAATAAGCTAGAAAAAAAATTTTTTTTTCAATGTTAAAAAAAAAAAGGTTAAGCTTGAAACAGGTGAAGAAATAGGAAACGACGACGGGACATCTAGCAGACAGTAGCATCACTCTAAGATCCAGACAAGAAGGTGAGGCCCCTGTTTTTGCCCACACACTTTAGAAGACCCGTAATATCAAAAACACACTGATATAAAAATGAATTTACTAAAGAATACCACTGTCACTCAGGATCATGTTTTCTCCACTCTTACAACTAATGCTGTTCAGACACCAGGAAAAACATTTCCATCTCTTGCTTTTGTCCTCAAAAGTCAACTGCATCTGAAAGCTATGAAGATTTTGGGGTGGTGCCTCTGCCAACAATAGAGATAGACACTGCTTCAGAGTAAGGAGTGAATTTAAGGGACAGAAACGTGCTAAGGTAAGAATAAAGAAGCCTTGTCAAATTCTTTCTCTCATATAACGTAAATGCAATAAATCATTGTAAAAAATAGTAGTATTTCCCAGAAATGTCAAGCACCCATTTTGTTGTTGTTGTTAGGGATAATCCTGCTAATAGATTTAAAACAAATAAGCAAAACAAAGAAAAACAAATTGAGCTGGCTGGTTAGCTCAGTTGGTTAGAGCTCAGTGTTACAACACCAAGGTCAATGGTTCAGATCCTTATACTGGCCAGCCAAAAAAAAAAAAAAAGAAAGAAAGAAAGAAAAACAAACTGAATTTCTAGAAATAAAAAATGAAACAACAGATTGTAAACTCACTGAACATATTTAAAAGCAAATTAAAGAGAGAACTAACAAACTAGAAGGTAGATCACAAGCCAGAATGCAGCTCTTAGAAACAGAAGATGTAAGGGGCCGGCCCATGGCTCACTCGGGAGAGTGCGGTGCTGATAACACCAAGGCCACGGGTTCGGATCCCATATAGGGATGGCCGGTTAGTTCACTGGCTGAGCGTGGTGCTGACAACACCAAGCCAAGGGTTAAAATCCCCTTACCAGTCATCTTTTTTAAAAAAAGAAAGAAACAGAAGATGTAAAATATTAAAGAGTGGGGGAAAAACATGGGGGATAGAGGGAGAAGGTCTAATCTACATTTAATCAGAGTTCCAGAAGGAGGGGAGAAGAAAAATGCAGCAGAGGTAATATGTGAAGATAGAATGGCTGATAAATTTCCAAAATAATGAAATACCAGTACACCAATGCACAGATCCAAGGAACCCAATGTATTCCAAGCAGGCTAAATAAAAACAAACCTACAAGTAAATACTTCATAATAAAACAGAAGGCTAGAAGCAAACAAACAAAATATCTTAAAATCATCCAAGAAAAAAGACAAATTAACTTCCAAAGAGCTAGACTGACAGCCATTTTCTCAGCAGCAATTTTGGAAGCCCAAAAGCAGTGGAATATCTTCAATGATCTGGAAAAAAAATGAAATAACTGCCAACCCAAGCTCAGTAGTGACCAAAGGTAGCCTGAAGAAGGAGGAGAAAATAACGACCTTTTCAGACAAATAAAAACAGAATTTGCCACCAGCAAATCTTCACTAAAGGAAATTCTTTTAATTGTACTGCCCAGGCATAAAGAATACAATACCAGAGGGAAAGCCTGGGATGCAAGAAGGAAAGGAAAGCAAAGAACATGGTGAATACATGTGTAGATCTAAACCATTATGAACTGTATAAAACAGTCAGCGAGTGGGCTGGTCAGTCAGCTCAGGTGATTAAAGCGTAGTGCTGGTAACACCAAGGTCCAGGGTTTGATCCCTGTAACAGCCAGGAAAAAAAAAAAAAAGTCAACAGGGAACACGTTAGGGGGTGGACTGAGTGGTGTCTTTCAGATGCCTCAGTCCCCAGCCCCAAGAGCCTTTATCCCCTAAAGAGGTAGGTTCCCTTTTAAAGGCCTAGAAAACTAATATAATTAGTGATCATAGGACAAGGACTCCCCCAGACTCCCTGACCGCAGGAAAAATAGCAAAAACACAGAGCAGAAAATGGGGGTCCCTGAAGAAATACAAGCAGAAGGCTGTGAATGGCCACATCTGAAGCTGCAACTCCAAGAAAAGGCATGAACACCTGATGGAAGAAAGGAAGGAGCTAGAGAGGGATTGGGGCTCTAAACACCACTGGGATTGTTACCCAAGGTTTGATAAGTTCCAAAGATAGTGAAACTGAGGAAATCGGGTTTCAGTAATATCTTCTTCATGCAGCTAAGAAAACAGGCTCAAAGGGGCACTTACCTAGTATCACCTCACCAGCTGGAAAACTCAAATCCCAGCACTGCCATTCACAAACTGAACAAATGACCTGGTCTCTATGAGCCTTAATCCCCTCATATGTAAAGTGGAGATAACCCTACTACCTACCTTGTAATATATGAGATTTAATAGTGGTTGGCACTGAGTGCTTATCATGACAGGCATTGAGCTAGCTGCCCTTGGAGCACTATCTCATCTAAGTGATTAAGTAGTGGCACACGTGACATAAATGGGACAAAGTCCAGGCCTTTGGATTCCTGTCCTGGAATCTATCCACTACACCAGTGTTGGAATAAATGAACTCAATATTCCACACACACTTCCCATAGACTTATTAATAAGGTAAATCCCTGAGTTTTATATAAACAAACATATGCTTTATGCTGGGCAAGTATACTTGGAGATTAAACAGCTAAAAAAAAAGTTCCAAATACACATAAACTGTATGAATGACTTAACGTAGGAAAATCTCTTTCAGTTTAATGTCCTAACTGCCATTTGATTAAATTTGTTGCTTTTATAGTGTCTGCATGAAGGCTAAGGCAAGGGCCTCCTTTAAGGGACCATTTCCTCCTTGGATGGTGGCAATGCACACTCTGCTGCCTGTGACGGGGAACCCCCTAGTCTGGCTCACATCACGTTAATGTTGCTGCTTTCTGGTTTATAGATACATCATATGGTGTCAGCAATTTGAAGTCATATTTAATTCTTTCCCTGGAATTCAATACACACAGAACGTATTATTTCCTAGGTTCTTCCCTGCCTATTTGAAACTTTGAAAAACTCTGAGCTTAGCTACAATTGTGATTTCAATGGCTGAAAAAAAAGATTTAAACAGCCAAGCTCTTTAAAAAAAAGATTTAAACAAACAAGCTCTTCTCTCAAAATGGTCACCCTTGTAACACTGAGCCTATAGGCAAAATTTCTAGAACCAGACCTCTGAGCAGATCTGAAAACATGCTGTAGTCAGACACCCAGGCAGACCTTATTCCTTGCTAACAAAATCTTAATTTTGTTCAGGTAGCACATGACCGGTTATTTCAGAGGAGTCTAGACTCTTCCCCAACCGTGATTGGTTTAATCATACTCCTATTTCCCTCAACAATTATTGGTTAGACATGAGCATGTGACATGATTCTGACCAATGAGACATGAGGGGGCATCAGCTGGGGGCAGGAGGAGGACTTCTGGGAAAGATTCTGCACTAGTAGAAAGAGGCAGCCCCTGTTCATTCACTTAAGTGTTGTCATCTGCATGTGGGGACAGGAATATGAAACTACAGCAGCCACCTTGGACCATGAAGAAAACCAACCAAAGTTTTACTCAGTCCATCACGTAGCATGGAAAAGAATGAGCGTTGATACTGCCCTCGACTTTGAACCACTGAATTAACCAACCCAAGAATTACACTAGATTTACTTTTATTTGAGGGGATCCATTTTTCGTATTGTTTAAGTCAGTTAGGGCAGGATTTCCTGTTAACATCCTAAAACACACCCAATTCAATTCACTTCCATATCCTAGTCCATCGCTATATATTGTCAGATCTTTAAATTCTCTCACCCAGCTATCCCTTCCCCTGCCAGTCCAGACTCTTAAGTAACACTTCACTTCTGGATTACTCACTAATGTAACATCTTAGCCCATCTCCAGCCTCCAGTCTCAGATATCCTCATTGAATATTTCTCAAACACCATGACTTCCTGTGGCAAACACTTGAAAGCCCATGATTTCGCAGAGTGAATGTTGGCTGAATTCTTCTACCAGTTTTGAAAGCCTTATGTTAGATTTTACAGCACCTGATTCACTAGCCCAACTTCCCTTCAAGCAGACCCACGCCCTACTGAGCAACTCATGTGACCCATTCACCCAGCGCTGGCGTTGGGCGTGCCCCGAGGACAGCTGGCCAGCCCTGCAGTGGCTGTTCCTGCAGGTCAGCCTTTGTTCTGGAGTAAAGCTCAGCCTCTCCCACAACATTTCAGCTGCTGCCAGTGGTTTGTTTCCCTCTTAAGTTCCTTTACCTTTTAGGCTTCTTGCTCCTATCTTGTCTTATTTTCTCCTTTGAGGGCTTTTTGAAGTTTCTTTTTTTAATTTTGACACTTTTTCAAAAAAAAACTATTTTTAGACTCAACTCCCTAGCTTTTATACCAAGGTCAAGGGTTCAGATCCTCGTTAAAGGCCAGCCGCCAAAAAAAACGAAAATAAATAAAAATAAAAATAAGTGCTCTGAAGACAAGAAAACAGGACCTTGTGCCTAAGGGACTACTTTTAAAAAGGAGATGGGAGGCATCAAGGTAGGTTCTCTAAGAAAGTGACATTTGAGGTAAAATTTGAGTGAAAGGATGAAATCAGCTACATGAATATCTAAAAAGGGCAGAAGGCTGTACCATTCCCATTCCACCAGCAGTGTACAAGGTTCCTTTTCTTCATCTCCTCACCAGCATCTGTTACTATTAGTCTTTTTGATAATAGCTGTCCTAACAGGTGGTCTTTAACTTGAATTTCCCTGATTATTAGGATTATTGAGCATTTTTTTATATATCTCTTGGCCATTCACATCTCTTCTTTTGAGAAATGTCTATTCAGTTCCCTTGCACATTTTTTAATTGACTTTTTGTTTTCTTTCTATTGAGTTGTTTGAGTTCCTTACATATTTTGGATATTAGTCCCTTATCAGATGTATGGGTTGCAAATATTTTCTCCCAGTCTGTGGGTTCGCTCTTCACTTTGTTGCTTCCTTTTGCTGGGCAGAAGTTTGTAGTTTTTGTTTTTTGGTTTTTTTTAAAGATGACCGGTAAGGGGATCTTAACCCTTGACTGGGTGTTGCCAGCACCACGCTCTCCCAAGTGAGCCAACCGGCCATCCCTATATGGGATCCGAACCCGTGGCCTTGGTGTTCTTAACCCTTGACTGGGTGTTGCCAGCACCACGCTCTCCCAAGTGAGCCAACCGGCCATCCCTATATAGGGATCTGAACCTGTGGCGTTGGTGTTATCAGCACCACACTCTCCCGAGTGAGCCACAGGCCGGCCCTAGAAGTTTTTAGTTTGATGCCATCCCATCTGTCTATCTTTGCATTTGTTGTCTGTGCTTTTGGAGTCCTATCCAAGAAATCATTGCCCAGACCAATGTTGCAGAGCTTTTCTCTTGTTTTCTTCTCGTAGCTTACAGTTTCAGTTCTTATGTTTAAGCCATTTTGGAAAATAGTATGATGTTCCTCAAAAAACTAAAAATAAAATTGCCATATGATTCAGCAATCCCACTTCTGGGTATATATCCAAACGAAATGAAATCAGTACTTCAAAGAGATATCTAGGGCTGGCCTGTGGCTCACTCGGGAGATTGTGGTGCTGATAACACCAAGGCCACGGGTTCGGATCCCATATAGGGATGGCCGGTTAGCTCACTGGGTGAGCGTGGTGCTGACAACACCAAGTCAAGGGTTAAGATCCCCTTACCAGTCATCTTTAAAAAAAAAAAAAGAGAGAGAGATATCTAGACTCCATGTTTATCTCCATGTTTATTGCAGCATTATTCACAATAGCCAAGATATGGAATCAACCTAAGTGTCCATCAATGAATGAATGGATAAAGAAAGTGTGATATATATACACAGTCGGATACTATTCATCCTTTAAAATGATGGGAATCCTTTAAATATCTAGTCCTTCCCACTTTTCCATAGTGCCCCTCCCCAGTCATTGTGACACCCCACCCTTGGGTATAGGACCATCTCTTTTGGAAACCACTGATAAGTGCACTAAGGGAAACCTGCAAGCTGACTTTTTTTTTTTATTGTTTATTTTTGAAAACTAGTTATTTGGGGAGGATTAGAATTTTCTTTGAATTCACAAATGCCTCAAAAAGATGTGTTACCCTAAGAAGACAGACTTATAGTTAATTTAATGGAGATTGATATAAAAATCAATACAGTCAGCCTCTCCATATCTGTGGTTCTGCATCCATGGATTCAACCAACCTCAGATTAAAAATATTTGGAGAAAAATTAATTACGTATGTACTGAAATGTACAGACTTTTTTCTTGTCATTGTTTCCTAACCGATACAGCATGACAACTATTTACATAGCATTTACATTGTATTAGGTATTATAGGTAATCTGGAGATGAATTAAAATATAAAGGAGGAGGTGCGTAGGTTATATGCCAATTTCATGTCATTTTACAACAGGGACTTGATCATCTGTGGATTTTGTATCCTTGGGGGTCCCAGAACCAATCCCCCACAGATTCCAAGGGAAAATTGTAACTAAAATTAACCCTTATTCTGGGGAAGAAACTGCTTAATGGGTATAGGGTTTTAGTTTAGAGTGATGGAAATATTTTGGAACTAGATATAAGTGGTGGTTGCACAGCATTGTGAATGCACTAAATGTCATTGAATTGGTCACTTTAAAATGGTTATTTCATATTATGTGAATTTCACCTCAATACATTTTTTAAAAGTTGGGGGGGAAAATTAGGAAATTCTGTCGTTAGTGACAGCATCAATGAAACTAGAGGACTTTATGATAAGTAAAATAAGCCAGGCACAAAAAAACATATACCACACGATCTTATAAGTGGAGTCAAAAAAGTCGAAGTCATAGAAACAGAGAGTAGAAAGGTGGTAACCAGAGGGTGCAGGGAAGAGAGAGACAGGAAAAGGGAAGATTTTGATCAAAAGGTACAAAATCTCCATTAGACAGGAGGAATATGTTTTAGTGATCTATTGTGCTGTGTGGTGATCATAGTTAGTAATAATGTATTATACACTTATATTTCAAAATTACTGAAAGAACAGATTTTTAATGTTCTCACAACAAAGAAAAAAAAAAAAAAGATAAAATGGCGAGGTGATGGATATATTAACTAGCATGATTGAATCTTTTTACAATGTTTACATAGATCAAAACATCACATTGTACCCCATAAATATAACCAGTTATTATTTGTCGATTATAAATAACTAAACAAAAATTTTTAAAGAAAAGAAACAGAAGGAAAACGGGCAGAAGTTTATAGCAAAAGCAAGCACAGAGAGCCTTAGATGGGAGTGAGCTTGGCTTTTTGGAGAGAGACAGAAGGAAGGCCAGCAGGGCTCAGAGCACAGTGAGTGACTGGGGAGCAGAGAAAGGGGAGGGCAGGCTCAAGCCACATAAAGGCCAGCAGAACAAACCCTTCAGAGTGATGAGGTCCCAGACCACCACATCCCCTCCTGGGCTTCTTGCAGGACCCTACAGGAGGAGTTCTTTCCACAGAACCAAGCTTTCCCCATTCTGTACAGCCTGACATTATACTGTCATCCAGACTCAGAAAGAGCCTCTGTGCCAGCTGTCTCCTATGGCAAGGACCAGGTCCCCCAGCTTCGCCCACCTTACCCTTCCCAAGAGCAGCCTTGGGACTCCCTCTTAGGCCGACTCACCAGCGAGCACCATTCCAGTGGCAGGGAGCCTAGCCACAAAGACCCCAACCCAGTGAGGGGCCTGGGCATGGCCTTCCCCATCTGGGGGAAGCCACCACCTGCAGGGAACAGCAGCTTCTGTGTGTGCCAAGTTACAAGATAAGGCCAGTGGCTGCATGTTCTTTTGTCTGGTTAATGTGATGTGTAATGTGGTTCTTGGTGAATAAGTTTCCTTTTCTGGGACAAGGGCAGCTGTTGGGAAAATAGAATAGTTTAATCAGGCCCCCTTGCCTCAGGTCCAGTTGGGTGTGGTGCAGCACATTCTTTGTAAACAAATTGGGGGGTGGAGTTAGTGCACATGCATGCCAATGGATCTTTTTAATTTTGTTGCTATTGTGTGTTCCAGAGTGTGTGGTGCAGCAACCCTGAACTGTTGGCCGGCAGAGAGCTCACAACTAAAAATAGAGCATGTTTACTTTGCTGACAGCTGCTCAGTTTTTCTTTGGACTCTGCCAGTAGCAGTTGAATTTCTGAGTTTCTCTTTGGACTGCCTAGCTCTCAGATGTGTGTGTGCTGAATAAAGACTACTCTTTCTTCAACCAAGGCTCCAAGGACTTTTCTTCCAGTTACCTAGCTCGTAGACCTGCGTGTGAAGGGTTTGTGACCCAGTCTGGACAACAGACTTGAGGAGTCTGTGAGCTCCAGACCCAGTCCTAGCTCTATAGCAGCAAAGACTCTAAAGACAAAGACACCCATGTTAGTCTTCTAACTTATTCCATTTTATTATTATATACCTATCAGACTTCCAAATTCAAAAACGGTCTTCTGCAATATCCCAGGTTTTATTTCTCCAAACATATTAAGAGCTTGGAGGAAAGGAAGAAAAAAAATTCTTCATGAAACTGGCAACATCCTGCAGTTTAGGAATCATTCAGCATTTTTAGAAGGCCCGTTCAGGGATTTATCTTTCAAGCTCCCTAAATGGTCAAGTCTGTACCGGTTTGTGCTCGTGCATGGAACTAGTAATCCTACATGAATAAGAATCCCCAAAGAATTAATAATGTTCTCAAACTGTGCACCCAGACACCCTGGGGCACCACAGTGCACTTACAGGGTATTTTAAATTTCGAGAGACACTTGAAATCTGTCAGACACCAGGCAAACTGCTAGCGTGAGGCAGTTGACAGTTTTAACATGAGACAGCTATGTTTCTTTCAGTGATGTCATACCTTTGCAAAGCTAAGTTTTCAGCAATTGCTTTGATAAAAAGCAAGCACCACCTAAAAATGAGTGTGGACCTGGAAACGGAGGTGGCAGTGCCTAACCTGATTCCAGGCATGAGAAGTTCTGCAGGGCCCAGCAGGCGCACACAGCTTATGAGCAGTTGTGGTTATTTAAGGATAAAATAAAAATATAAATTTTTCTTTCAATTTACATGTGTAATTATTTTCAGATGGCTACTAAATACTGTTGCTTGGATCTAGCTACTTAGCAAATAGACCAGGGACATTCAGGATACCATGAACTGAGAAAGTTTGGGGACTTCTGTCCTATGACTTTGCTCTTGAAATGAAATGTCAAATTTATGTGGTACCTTGGGTTGAATATCTCTCCAAAACTTAGCCCCCACTGAAAGTGTTAAGAGGGTGGGAAATCCTATGACGGAAATTGGAAAGTGGGGCCTTGAAGAGGTGATTGGATTGTAGGACCATGCCCTAGTGAATGGATTAAAATGGTGGTTGGGGGCATGATTCTGAGGGCTTTAAAAAGAGAGTGAATGGGGAGGTCACTCTTCGCTCTCTTTGCTCTGCCATTCCACAATGTGATACCCTGCCATCACTGTCACCACCAAAGAAAGCCTGCACCAGATGTGTTCCCCAGACTTGTGGACTTCCCAGCCTCCAAAACTTTAAGCAATAAATTTTGCTTTCTTTATAAATTACCCAGTTCTGTGTATTTTGTTATTAGCAACAGAAGCAGACTAATACACATGGCATGAGTTTTATTTTACAATGTTTATGTTAGTAATATTCCTAAGATTTCATGTGCAAATTATGCTACATAAACAGGCATGGGACTACTTAAGTGGTTCTAAGAGTTTGTAGACTTCAACCTGATTATCAAGAGTTGACTGTTATGTATAATAAAAATAAACAAAAAAAAAAAAAGAGAGAGAAAGGGGGATAAAACAGAAAAAATAGAACAAGAAAAAATAAAAATAAATTTTAAAAAATTAAAAAAGATTTGACTGTCATGAACTGAATGTTTGTGTCCCCCCTACCCCCAAATTCATATGTTGAAGCCCTAATCCCCAATATGATGGTATTTGGAAGTGAGGCCTTTGGGAAGTAATCAGGTTTAGACGAGGTCATAAGGGTGGGGTCCCCATGATGGGATTAGTGCCCTTAAGAGAAGACAAGACACTAGAGCGCCTTCCTCTCCTCTCCTGTCCCCCCTCTCTCTCTCTCTCTCTCTCTCTCGTCTCTGTCTGTCTGTCTTTCTCTCTCTCTCCAACCTTCTGCAGTCCTGGGAAGCAGGCCCTCACCAGAAACTGAGCCCTGCTGGACTTCCAGCCTCCAGAACTGTGAGAAAATGTCTGTGGCGTAAGTCACCCAGTTGAGGGTATCTGCCTGAGCTAAGATATGACATTCTGAAGCAATGTAAGAGGAAAATCACAGAAATATTGACCAAGTGGGTCACACTGAGGGGAAGACTGACTACAGATAAAAACGATCCCTTTAACCAAACTGCATTAATACTCCTTTTTCTCAGATGAAGGGAGAGCAGAGCCATGATGAAAACCTGACTAGAATTCACCAGACGACATCATAGGAGTGACAGGAAAAGTGCAGGATGACTGGATAAGAAAACATGGTAAATCAACACAATGGAATACTACGTAGACATTAAAAAAAAAAAAAAAAAAATCCTGCCATTCACGGCAACATGAATGAGGTTAGAGAAAATTATGGTAAGTGAAACAAGCCAAGCCCAGAAAAAGAAATACTGCGTGTCCTCACTTAAAAAGTTGATCTCAGGGCCAGCCCGGTGGCGCACTGCTATAGTGTGCCACTTGAGAAGCGCGGCGGCGCTCCCGCCGAGAGTTCGGATCCCACATACAGACTGGTTCCCGCTCACTGGCTGAGCGAGGTGTGGGAGCAACACTGAGGGTTGCGATCCCGTTGCCGGTCCCGGTCCGGTACGGGCGCGACACTGAGGGTTGCGATCTGTTGCCGGACACGAAAAAAGACAAAAAGGAAAAAAAAAAAAGTTGATCTCATGGAAGTAGAGAGTAGAATAGTGGTTACGAGAGACTCGCAAGGGTCGGGTGGAGGGGGGCCTAGGAAGAGAGTGATCAATGGATGTGAAATTACAACTACACAGGAAGAATATACAGTTCTAGCACTCTACAGCACTGTAGAGAGACTACAGTTAACAGCGACTCATTGTATAATTTAAAATAGCTAGTAGAGAGGATGTTGAATGTTCCCAACACAAAAAAAGGACAAATGTCTGAGGTGCTGGATATGCTAATTACACTGTTTTGATCATCACACATCATACATATGTACCCAAATACCACAATGTACCCTATAAATATATACATTTATTAAAAGTCAATTAAGAAAAAAATACATTTAATAAAAAGAAAAAAGAAGTGCAGAGAGTCTGGTGGACACCATAAGAGTGCCACAGGCAGGGCCACGTCTGTTTTGCTCACATCTGTTTTATAGCACACATGGTACACACCCAAAAATATGTGTTAAATGAATGACTCCAGCTGAGAAGTTTAGGGGGGTATAAGAATCACATTTCTGTGAAATTACATTTTAAATAGAAGATAATATCATTATGAGACATTATGTGAAAGCTATTTTGAGATTTGCTGTCATGGGTATGTATTTCTTGGAACAGTCAGTTGCATACACAATGCTGCATTTTAAAGGTGTAGTCTATGGTCATCTGCAACAGAATCATCTTGGCTTCCTGCCCCTCCATGAGCTCTCTCTCCTTTTTTTTTTTTTTTTTTTTTTTTTTTTGGAGGTTGGCCAATTCAGGGATCTGAATCTTCAACGTTGTTTTTCTCAGCACCACACTGTCCCAAGTGAGCTCACCGGAGAGCCCTCCACAACCTCTCAAATCAGAATCAGGCCCAGAGTTACCAGGGTTTGGGAACTGCTGACCACAGGGGCCTGGTTTCTAAGTAATTTAAGCTTCATTTAGATAATTTAGGTATGTCTTCCAGGCTTTCTGTAAACTCTGTGTTTCTATTTCACATGAATCATTAATAAATTGATATGTTCTGGAAGAACTTCAGAAATACCTGGAAAATCTTTTTGTTTGTTCTTCTTTTCCTTTTTTCTTTATTTCTTTTATGGAAAATCTTTCTGAAGTAACTCTTATTTTTATTTTTATTATCAATGAAATGTGTGCTTATAGTAGAAAATCTGGGAAATATGCGTAAGCAATAAGAAGGAAAAAAATAATCAATTACAGATGACTACTGTTAACTTTTTGGAATATTGTACACCTGTTCAGTAATTGTAGGCAGATATAAAATTTCATCCTTATAAAACTATAATCATGTTGGGTCGGCCCGGTGGTGCACTGCTACAGTGCACCGCTTGAGAGTGCGGCGGCGCTCCCGCCGAGGGTTCGGATCCCACATACAGACCGGCTGCTCATACAGACCGGCCGCTCACTGGCTGAGCGAGGTGTGGGCGCAACACCGAGGGTTGCGATCCCGTTGCCAGTCCCAGTCGGTACGAGCGCGACACTGAGGGTTGCGATCAGTTGCCGGTCTCGCAAAAGACAAAAAGACAAAAAAAAAAAAAAAACTATAATCATGTTAATATAGTTTTGGGGGGCTGACTGGTTAGCTCAGTTGGTTAGTGCATGGTGCTAATAACGTCAAGGTCCAGGGTTCTCCAAGCAGTGAGAGACCCCAAAGGGGTTAATCTCCCAGAATGCTCAAGAGCAAGGCATTCCTTCCTTGGGAAATTAACCATGAATTGGGGTTCTCTCCCTACATTTATTTTCCAGACCAGGAAGTTACAGTAAAAGAACATAGGTGTGGTAATAGTTTAACAACAGAGGCTGGTAATAAGTAAAGTGACATTCCACAATGCAATTTGCAAAAGGTTAAGTCGATCCACCAACAAAAGCTTGATATTAGCAAACATTCTCTTTCCCGACAACAATTTCCCAGTATCTTTACATATCAGTCAGTAACTTGTCTGTCCTCAAGCCAGCAACCTTGCTGTGCTACAATTCTTTCTTACAACAGAGACTTTAGCCTGAAGAAAGTTTCCTGTTTTTTGCAAGGTCAATATTTTATATGTACTTTTAAGAAATAAGGCTAAACCTGAAACTACAGGGAACTAGATTCTGTGAAATATATTTGCTTTATAAATGTAAGTATACTCTATACATGGATTTTTTTTTTATCCTCTGCCTATGACTTTGTTTATTAAGTACAATTATCTAAACTAGGAGAACCCACCTACTACATTTAGGATTCTTGTGTCCAATATGTGCAAAACTTAGGAAACAGCATTCTTAGAGGGCTGCGCTAATGGGGCATATTTTTGCCATTAAGTATGTAAAGATCAAAAACTATCTAGTTGGAACGGGACATTTACCAACTCAGCTTGTGCTCTGACGTGATAGAGATAGACAATGAACCCAGCAGTGCTCCCTTAACAGAATCAAATAAGAAGAAAGAAGGAGGGAAGGAGGAAGTCAGAAGGAGAGAAAGGAAAGAAAAGAAATAAACCTTTACCAAATAGCCAGGTACTATGCTAGGTGCTTTCACAAATATTAGTTCTAAATTACATGCCTGTTAAGTCAGAAATAGTCTCTCTGACATTAATCATGATGAGCAGGGCCAGATTGTTTTAAAGCCCTAAAGCTTAGAACATGAATTAATTTGTCCTCTAAATCCAGGTCTCTCTTAAACAAATAATGTTAATGCTGGAGAGGGTTATGAGATCAAGATCTCTGTGTGCATTTAAATTCCTCGTCCTGCCTCAATTCCAAAATAAATATTCAGGTATCTAGCCTTTCAATCTGCTTAAGCGGAGATTTTTTCCCCCAACTTTCTCTTTCCTGGGCGTGGGAGTTGACAGTGAAACAGATAGATACAGAGCATCGTTGAATGCCTACTGTGTGACTTAAAGAGCAGCAGTCGTTTGCAAGCTTAATTGTGCACATTGTTTGTTTATATACTCTGAACTCATATCAAGTAAAAATTAGTTAAAATTAGGGAAAAGAAATGTTTGCCTTTTGAGAAAGGCAGACATGACTGACATCTTCAGATATGTGAAACGCTGTGGTGCTGGAGAGATTAGCTTTACTCCGTGTATATCCAGAGGGCAGGGCTAGGACGTGGAGGTGTCAGGGAGGCCCTGTATTAATTGGAATTCTTCCACAATGGGATGGGCTGCGTGAGATGGTGAAGCCCTTCATGGGGAGTACTCGTGCAGAAGCTGGAAGACCGTCTATCAGGGATGCCAGACCTGGGATTTCTGCCTACATTGGAGAGAAGAAATAGATCAACGGTTCCCAAATACCTGTCTACTGATCCATGACAAAACAATAAAAAAATAAGAACAATTTCATGAATTTTTCCTAGAGCTCACTTTATTGAACATAAAGGATTGCTCTTATTTCTGGGAGTACTCAAAATTACTCCTTCCAATTTTTTCATTGTTGGGATCTTCTCTCTTCTATGAAATGGTGGTGGCAGGAGATGATGCTTTTGTAACAAGCTTACTTAGCAAAATTAAAAATAGCATCACTAGGCTGACAATCCCAATTTTTTTCCTACATTGATGGTTTACAGAATTTGAATTGGCTAACTACAAGATTAGATGAACTCAAAGTTCATCTAGCCATTGGAGCCAAACACATGGGGGTCATCCTTGAGTCTTTTCCTTACTGAGGGAAGGTAAGACCCCCACATCCAACCCTCGGAGTGTCATGTTGATTCTATGTCCACAACACATACCCAAAGTGGCCCTTCTCTCCCACATGATGACCTGGCCAAGTCCCCACCATCTCTCCCACCAGGACCCCTGCCACAGGTTCCTAACCCATCTCCCTGGCTCCACTCTTTGCCCCTCACTTCAATTCATTCTCAGTCAGACACTTGAGCAATTAAAATGCAAATTAGTTCATGACCTTCCCCTTAAAGCCCTTGAATGGCCTCGCATTCCATCTAGAATAAAATCCAAATTCCTTAACCATGACAGAAGGCCCTACCAGATCTTTCCTCTGCCCGCCTCTTCAACCTCAGTTTACCCTTCTGTCCATACAGGCTTTCAATCCTTCAAACACACCAACCTCGTTTCTGCTTTAGGACTTGGTCTTGTTTTTCCTTCTGATTTGAACACTCTTCCCCCAGATCTTCCGAGGGTTGATCCCTCCCTTTCACCCCTAGGGCCTCAAATGTCATCTTTTCAGAGAAATATTCCAAGAGCACTTGCCCCTGTCCCCAATCCCACCCCTCTTTACAATGAGATAACATTTTGTTCTGTTTTGTTCTTTTGACCCATATTTATAATTGAAATTGTCTTGTCTGTTTGTTTACATGTTTACCATCTGTCTTCCCCTCTAGAAGGAAAGCTCCCTGAGGGCAGGAGCTACTTCAGCTTGCTCACTTCCGTATGTCCAGCTAAGGAGCAGCACCCGGCAGCTTAATGAATGAATGCAAACGTACCTTCCAACTCCAAGATTCCAGGACCCTTTTTATCTGCCCAAAATATCTTTCTGTGAACAAACACACTTAATGAAAGCATTATTTACTAAAGAAAAAAAAAAGCAATGTAACCTCTAGCTCTGATCCAAATCAAAATATAATTTATAGTGATACAGTTGCTGATTTGTCTTATGGTGAGACAGGGATCGTGGTACCTTTTGCCCATAAAAACAAGTGGAAGCAATGCTCAAACAGGAGAAAAACATGGGTTTTTCAATAATGCCAGGGTCTCAAAATATATTCAGAGATGGACTGAGAAATGATAATAATAATTATGTCCATAGCTAGCACTTAGATTGTTCCAAACCAGGCACTGTTCTGAGTGCTGTTTGTGAACTTCTTTAATCTCTACCACAATCTTCAAGAAGGGTTCTATTATTATTCTCATTTTACAGAGGAGAAAAACTGACCAATTTAGCCTCAAGTCATCTACAGAAAAAAGTGACCGGCTCTGACATTGTTTCTCACGTTTAATGACTCTCACTGGTGGGATCAGCGCTCATTCAATTTTCTTTTCTTTCCAGCTTCTTTCGGCATGATGGAGAAGGGGAAATCTTCATTCTTTTCTCATGCAAAGATAAATTCCAGTAACACAGATCATCTGCCATGTCCTATAATTTTCCTTAATAGGATGTGTCAATTTTTAACTTTTGTGAGACACGTTATGCAAATAAGCATAGCCAAAAGGAAGGCACAAAAGAGACAACAGCAACAGGAAAACGGAACGATAATGCCCCTGACGTTTTCTATTATAGCAGCAATCTGCTGAAAAGCAACCTGGTCGATGCGCAGAGGGTCAGAATACTCTCAGGCAAGAACTACACAGCTGCTCCCAGTCTGGCTCCGAGCAAGCACCACCTGAGCGCTGACTGCTCCGAGAAGCCAAGAGCCTCCTTTTATTAACTCTCTCCTGCCCCCACTTATTAACATATGTCTCTCCACAAGGCAGAGAAGGAAAACACTGCATTTCCAGTAGTGCTTCTCTATTCAGAGGCTGGCCCTTAGAGTCTGGCCTGGATGACACATTTTATGTGGCAGTGCCCAGCAGTATGGCCTGCTAGCACCTTGCTCTCGGAGCTCCTCAGACATACGTCTGCATGCAAAAGAGAAAAAAAAGAAAAAGAAAATGGCATTCCCATATTAAATGGCTCATCTGGTGGGAGTAACACCTGCAGCAGAAAGAGGCAGGAGACAATTACTGAGGAGGTGTGAAAGAGGCATTTCTCCATTTATCTAAATAACATTAGGAGAACCTCATCAAAAAACAAAATGTCTGGGCCTTGGACAATTTCCAAAGTGGAGGAAATTGAGTGGAGGGTGCTGACCAGACCTATTGTCCTGACAATAAGGAAGACCAGAGGTCGTGGCTTGGTCTCTGAGCTCATGCTGAATCTGAGAGTTTAAGAACCAGCTTTCAGATCAATTTCTAAATGGCCAGATTTAATGTATTGGCACTTAGAGACAAGAAACAAATTCCTTTTATAGAACACTTTTGTGTTTTAGAGAGACGCCGTGCACGTCTGCTTCAAATTACTCACTGGCTTTTGTTTCTCAAGAACTCGATATACCATTTTAAGCTCTGTCTTTTTAAAGACAAGCTGTAAATTTATTTCAAAAAGTAAACTGTTAGTGGTGATGGCTGCACAACAGTGTGAATGTACTTAGTACCACTGAACTGTACACGCTTAAAAATGGTTAAAAACGGTAAATTTTATGTTATGTATATTACACTACAATATTAAAATGTTTTATTTGGAAAAGAAAGTAAATGGAGACATATTTGAAAGTTTCATCTCTAATAATAAAGTACAGAGACATGTAATGCTGACAACAGTAATTTTACATAAATATATTAAATATTAAATGGCAAAACAGCAAACAAGAGAGTTAATAAAACAAATGCGAAATAGTTTGTTATCAGGCATAATGTTCCCATGGGAACCCATAAATTTTACTAACAGTCAAAATAGAGGCATTTTTGGGCCGGCCCGGTGGCGCACTGCAGAGTGCGCCGCTTGGGAGCGCGGCGGCGCTCCCGCCGTGGGTTCAAATCCCATGTGGAGACCGGTTCCTGCTCACTGGCTGAGCACGGTGCGGGCGCAACACCGAGGGTTGCAATCCCATTGCCGGTCCCCAGTACGGGCGCGACACTGAGGGTTGCGATCCCGTTACCGGTCAGTAAAAAAAGAGACAAAAAGGAAAAAAAAAAAAATAGAGGCATTTTTTACTGAAGGTTGGAGTCAAAATACTGAATGCATCTAAAGGTCTTTGGGGAATTTTAACAAATCAAAAATCAAATCACTTAAAATTTTGATTATTTTAATTGTCTAAAAGATGGGAAATACGGTTTCAATTAAATTCTACTCATTTTACAAAATTCCTTTAAAAGTTGTCAAATTTTCTTGGCATCATCAATGGAACAGAATATAGTCTAGAAATAAATTCAAATTCAGGCAGGAATTTAATATATGGTAAAGGTAGACTTTCAAATAAGCAAGGAAAAGATACATTAACCAATCAATAATATAATGACAATTGAGTAGCCATCTGAAAAATAAAAATAAAGATAAGGGATTCCTACCTTATTCTACACACCAAAATAAAATAAATTCTAAATGAATCAAAGAAATAATGATGAAAAAAAGGAAGAAGAAACCATAAAACTATGAAACTAAAACATGGAAGAATTTTTAAAATAATCTCAGAGTCAGGGAAGCCTTAGTAAGATACAACATCCAAAAATGAGAAAAATATTTGCAACAAACATAAACAATAAAGTGATAATTTATTAATAAAGAATGCCTAGGATTAGGATTGATTAAAAAAACAAAACAAAGGCCAGCCCGTGGCTCACTCGGGAGAGTGTGGTGCTGATAACACCAAGGCCACGGGTTCGGATCCTATATAGGGATGGCCGGTTTGCTCACTGGCTGAGCGTGGTGCTGACAACACCAAGCCAAGGGTTGAGATCCCCTTACCGGTCATCTTTTTTAAAAAAAATTTAAAAAATAAAAATTAAAAAATAAAAAAACCCAGTCGCCAGAAAAACCATTCATACAAAGACCCTTTTATGAACTGCTCAGACGTGAGCACTTCCCAGTGGTAACCCTTCTCCTGCTCCTGCTGGAGCCTGCCCCCACCCCCACCCACGGTCACCTGTGCCATTCTCTACTCCCAGAGCTGTGGCCCTTCTCCCCGCACAGGAGTTCATCCTGCGTGGCACACCCTACCACAAGGCCCACATGGCCCACAGAGTCCTGCCCAGCTGCCTGCATGGCACCAGCCACCTGCGCAGCTCCAGCCTTCCAGCTGCTGGCACAGCCCTGGGATTCTCACATGATCCCAATTGCCTGTCTGTGGGTGCGACCCCACCTGCCCATGCAGGCCCAGACAGGCACATGGCCCCAGTCATATCGTAGCTGCTGGCAACCCCAGGAACTACTGAGTCTACCTGGAACTACTAAATCTACTGAGTCGACCCAGAATCAAAACTAAAACACCCCACCCAATGGGCAGTATATAACAAATCTATAGGAGGGAGTATCTCTCCTCAAAAGCCACCCCCAAGTAATATAAGAAGCAACCATTTCCCCAGGTGACTACACATCAATGTAGGAATATTAGAAACACACACACACACACACACACACACACACACACACACACAAATGATACCACCAAAGGAATGTTCTAATTTAATTCCCAAACACCAGACCTCAAAAAACAGAAAAACTTTGAAATGTCTGAAAAAGAATTCCAAGTAACAATCTTAAAGAAACTCAGTGGGACACAAGAAGACTCAGTTAGACAACACAATTAGACCAAAAGAAAGAGATAGACCCCAATACAATAATATCTGGGGACCTAAACACACCTCTCTCAACACTGGACAGACCATCTAGGCAACAAATCGACAGAGAAATACAGGATTTAAACCACACTTTAGACCAATTGGACTTGGCAGATATCTATAGAACATTTCATCCAATGACTATAGAATATACACTGTTCTCATCAGCACATGGAACATTCTCCAAGATAGATCACATATTAGATCACAAACCAAATCTCAACAAATTCAAAAAAATTGAAATCATTTCAAATATCTTTTCAGACCACAACAGATTAAAAGTAGAAATCGATAACAAATGAAACTCTGGAGACTATATAAACACATGAAAATTTAATAACATGCTCCTAAACAATATATGGGTCCAAGAAGAAATTAAACAGGAAATAAAAAAATTTCTTGAACTAATGAAAATAAAAACACAGCATACCAAAACCTGTGGGATACTGCAAAAGCAGTATTAAAAAGGAAGCTTATAGCAATAAATGCTTACATCAAGGGCCGGCCCATGGCTCACTCGGGAGAGTGCGGTGCTGATAACACCATGGCCATGGGTTCGGATCCTATATATGGATGGCCGCTTGGCTCACTGGGTGAGCGTGGTGCTGACGGCACCAAGCCAAGGGTTGAGATCCCTTTACTGGTCATCTTAAAAAAAAAAAAATGCTTACATCAAAAGAATAGAAAAATTTCAAATAAACAACTTATACCTCAAAGAACTAGAAAAACAAGACCAAGCCAAACTCAAAATTGGTAGACGGAAAGAAATAATTAAGATCAGAGCAGAACCAAATGAAATAGAGACCCAAAAAACAATACCAAAGATCAATGAAATAAAAAGTTGGCTTTTGAGAAAAACAAAATATGTCTAACCACTAGCTAGGCTAACTAAAAAAAGAAGAGAGAAGACCCAACTAACATAAACAGAAATGAAAAAGGAGACATTACAACCAATTCCACAGAAATGCAAAGAATCATTAGAGACTATTATAAACAACTATCTGCCAACAAATGCTGGCTAGGATGCAGAGAAAGGGGAACCCTCCTACACTGTTGGTGGGACTGTAAGTTAGTGCAGTCATTCTGGAAAACAGTATGGAGTTTCCTCAAACAACTACAGATAGAACTGCCATATGATCCAGCAATCCCACTACCTGGTATATATACAAAGGAATGGAAATCCTCATGTCAAAGGGATACCTGCACTTCCATGTTTATCGTAGCTCTATTTACAATAGCCAAGAGTTGGAACCAACCTCAATGTCCATCAACAGAAAACGGGATGAGGAAAATGTGGTATATCTACACAATGGAATACTACTCTGCTATAAAAAAGAATGAAATTCTGCCATTTGCAGCAACATGGATGAACTTACAGAAAATTATGTTAAGTGACATATGCCAGGCACAGAAAGAGAAATGCCACATGTCCTCACTCATAAGTGGGAGCTAAATAAATTAACAAATAAATAAAAGATACAATTTCAAAAATTCATTGAATTTTCAAAAGCAAAGAACAGAACTGAGGCCACAAAAAATGATTACACTGTGTAATGTTGAATATACTAATTATAGTAATTTAAGCATCATATATTGTATTGTATTGATATTCAACACTGGACCCCACGGATATGTGCAATCAATTATGTTTGAATAAATAAATAAATAATAAATGTATTTGAATTTAAAAAAGAAATAAAGAGAAATGATAGAATATGAGAAAATATTTTCAACAAACATAAAAAAATAAACTAATAATTTATTAATGTATAAAGAATGCTAAGATCAATTTTTAAAAAGCCAATCACCAAAAAAACAGTTTATACAATGGTCTTTTATACATATAAAAAACTGCTCAATTTTACTCATAATAAAAATGATAATTAAAACCACAATAAGATACCATTATCACTTCTCATATTAGCAAATACTAAAACTTTGATGACAGGGGCTGGCCACTTAGCTCAGTTGGTTAGAGCACAGCCTTATAATACCAAGGTCATGTGTTCGGATCCCTGTACTGGCCAGCCGCCAAAAATAAATAAAATTTGATGACATACTATGTTGGTAAGAAAAAGGGAAAACGTGCTTTCATACATTGTTGGTGGAAATATAAATGTATACAACTTCTTTGGAGGAGCCATTGGAATCAAAAACATTTAATGCATATTCTCTTTTGCATAGCAATTCCATGTTTAGAAATGTGTCCTACAGGGGCCGGCCCGTGGCTCACTCGGTAGAGTGCAGTGCTGATAACACCAAGGCCATGGGTTCAGATCCCATATAGGGATGGCCGGTTCGGTCACTGGGTGAGCGTGGTGCTGACAACACCAAGTCAAGGGTTAAGATCCCCTTACCAGTCATCTTTAGAAAAAAAAAAAAGAAATGTGTCCTACAGCCACGTTCACACTAGTAACAAATGCTGCTTGTATGAAAATTTTCACCGGAAGCAACAAAATGATCAAAGAACTGCTTAAGTGAAATACTGTGTAGCTATTGAAAAGAATTATGTAGCTCTATATGTAATATATGCAACATTGGAAATGCAAAAAGCAAGGTGCAGAACAGCATGTATATGATGCTACTGAGTGTGTGTTTGTGTGTGTGTGATTTTTTTTTTTTATTTTATAATCTATAAGAAAATGAAATTTATTGCCCACAGCTTCAGAGGCTGGGAAGCCCAAAGTCCAGGGAACACATCTGGTGTTGCAAGTCACCCAAGGGTCTCATCACAAGATGGTGTGGAAGCAGAGAAAACATGTGTGTGTGATTTTTAAACGGATACACAAACCCACACACCTCCCAAAATATATACACACATAGAAGTTTAAATCAGCGGTTGCCTCTAGGAACAGGAAATGTATAGCTAGGGAAATAAGAGGAAAGCTTCCTTTTTGTCATAAACTCTAAGTTATCTTCTGAATTTTGTACAATAATCATCACCCAGACCCCAAAAAAATTTTTAAGGGAAAAAAAATCAATATAAATGTCTAACATATCAACACTGATTAGCTCCAGATTTAAATGGTTGCATAGATAATTTTAGAAGCGAAACTCAATTCCTCGCCCCCCTGCCACCGCCACCACCCAATATTGAATAAGAGCAATAAAAACACAGTGCCATGAGGAGTCTTCCTGAGAAGTTAAAAAAGAACGAGCAACGTCAAATGAGTAGAATGGAACTCTTCTTTTGTCAGTTGTCTCAAATATTCCTTTTAAGGAAGTCTTTGGAAGAGGACAAAACAATAATAATCCGTATTTAGGAGATGAAAACTTTGAAGTATTTTCAGGTGGAGGTGGATTTTACACAGATTTAAGCCGCAGCTCTCAGGATCTTCTCTCCACCAACCCCTGAGCCAAAATACACAAAACTCATTCAAATCCCAGGAGTGCACAGTTATCAATAATCAGAGCTTTTTATCTTGCAAGATAAGCAGTGTGGCAAGTAGCTAACAACCATTCCAATTTGGCCATTAAGGATATTAGTTTTGCTTTATTGTTTACAGGAAATGCTTACAACTAAGGCCAGCCTGGCATCCCTAACCAAAGTAATATAAAGCTGGAGCCCAGACCTCTGTGTCGTTTCCAAGGAAATCAAGGGGGACCCAGACAGCCAGGGCAGGCCTCGAGTCCCCTCCATCCCTCCCTGTGCCACTGAACAGCCTACCAGGCGTAAAATAGATGCAAAGGAATTTTGTCCTTCAGAGGGCAACAGAAAACACTTAACATGGTTCACACCCAAAGATAAGAACTATCTGAGGAAAGAATTTTAATTCTCCACCACACTTTCAAGAGATGAGCATGTTATAATTTTCGATAATGCCTTGCTGTTGTCTATCTTACTTTTTATTGGCACACATGAATACTGGTATACACACGTGGAAATAAAACAGACTGGTCATGAGGTCTTTCCCCAGCCTTCCTTTCCAGCCTTCTCTCGCACCCTCCCTGCAGCACTTTGCACTTTCCTACCTCCTCCCCCTTGCTTCTCCTGTCCCGCCCACCCCACCCTCACCATAAGATACTCCATTTCCAGTCTCCCTATTGAATCCCTCTCATCCTTCAAGACACTTTCAAATCTCAGCCCCTTCCCCAGACCTCCTCTGAGCATCCAGCTCTCATGAGATATCACTGAATCCTAGCACATTTAACATAATATAGGTCTGGCCCGTGGCTCACTCGGGAGAGTGTGGTGCTGATAACACCAAGGCCACGGGTTCGGATCCTATATAGGGATGGCTGGTTGGCTCAATGGCTGAGCGTGGTGCTGACAACACCAAGCCAAGGGTTAAGATCCCCTTACCGGTCATCTTTAAAAAAATTTTTAAATAAAAAATAATATATAGACAGATGCTCCTCTGCTTAGGTGGGGTTTCATCTGGATAAACCCATGGTAAAGTGAAAAATCGTAAGTCAAACCATCATAAATCAAAGCCACCTGTACACACACACACATACACACATGCGTGTGCGTATACATATATATAATTTCAGGAGGCAATTTAACATAACAATTAACCATAACAGGCAATTGAACATAACAGCTGAGATCATGGACCCTGGGGTCCTAGGTTTGGATCCCCACTCTACCACTTACTCTGTGACCTTAAGGAATTTTCTTAACCTCTCTAGGCCTTCACTATAAGACCCAAGTTTAAGAAATATTACTCTTCAGAGAGGTGTCACCAAGGTCAAGGGTTCAGATCCCCATACCAGCCAGCCACACACACGCAAAAAGAAATTCTACTCCAGTTTATTCCCTTTGTCCATCAAATATTTACTATGACTCAATTACGTGTCAGTCCCTGGAGAACAAGATGAACAAGGTGCCACCTCCATAGGAATCTAATGAGCATCAGTGAGCTCTAGGTGGGTCTAAACTGGGTCTAACTCAATGGAAAATAACCCATGAGTTACCAATAGATAATTCTGATGGGACATGACATTAGTGAGTGTTTTGCCAGAACATTTTTGTCATGGAAGTGGGATAAGTTAATGTTATCTGGCATATGGTAAAACTATGATTATGAAGAATACTTTGTGAATGTGATTGTTTAAGTTAAATTTCTGGTGAAAGGAGCCTGCATCCTAGATCCCTATTTTTTTTTTTCACTTTCATTGCTTTAATTATGATAAATACTTTATTTTGAACATACACATTTCCCCTTGACTGATTAAGTACCATACACTGAAAATAAATTCATCTTTCTTTGATGACTGACAAACTTGCCGGGCCTCAGTCATAGTTTCAGACGTAAGATCTCACTGTACTGTACTTGTCTGCAATGCTCTTGCTACACCTAAAATGTAAAAAATATAAAAATAAGAAACTGAGCTGAATGTATAGCCACCTCAGGAAACCTCTAAAATTGTTTTATTTATTTTTATTTTATTATTTTTTTTTTTTTTTGTCTTTTTCCGTGTCCGGCAACGGATCGCAACCCTCAGTGTTGCCCCCATACTGGACCGGGGACCGGCAACGGGATCGCAACCCTCGGTGTTGCTCCCGCGCCTCGCTCAGCCAGTGAGCGGGAACCGGTCTGTATGTGGGATCCGAACCTTCGGGCGGGAGCGCCGCCGCGCTTCCCAAGCGGCGCACTTATCCAGTGCGCCACCGGGCCGGCCCTTTATTTTTAATAAACTTATAATGTGACTTTTTCCTAAGAGTGTCCTGTTTTATGAAATCAATATTCAGCAAAGGCTGGTCCAAAGACAGTGAGTTCTCTCAGCTGATTGCTCACAGTCAGCTACAGATCGAAATCCTTGTTCTGCTCTCTCCCTTCTCACTACTGCACTTGATTAGTCTTTTAAAATTGTTTAAAAAATATTCAGCACCCCTTCTAGCCGAGAGTGGGTGGCTCTCCTGATGGCTTGGCGTCCATGAGGTAGAAGTTGCTTTTATACCTAAAACTCCGATCACAACAGGGAATGTATCAGTGATCACATGAACTCCACCCAATGGGCGAGACCCTGGTATGTGCTTGAAGGGCCCACCGTACATTCAGAAAACCTTAGGGACCAACTTCTTAGTTGGAAGCCTCTGGGGAGGGGAGGAGACTGACCTAGGGGGAGACAGTGAAGTGAGGAATGTTTAAGAGACCCTGCACCCTCCCCCACACACAAAAAACAGAACAGAAAGAACCCAAGTTTACCCCCAAATCTGCCATTTTTCTTAAGTCTGAAAAGAGAAAACATCCTTTCTCAGTTGTATTCTCATGATACAGGTCATTTGAAATGAACCAAGAAAGAAAACTTAAAAATTCCAACCATGGAAAATAAATAAATAAATAAATACTCAGCAAATATTTGAGTATTCGATAAACAATGCACTAAGTACTAAAAAGTAGAATTAGAGGTGGGGCTGAATTTGAAGATTTCAGATAATTGGTTCCTAGTTAACAGAGGTTTTTCTCTAGTTAACTCACAAACAATGCAGACAACCACACAACAAAATGATCGCCTCTTCTATCTCTACGAGACTGATGTAAAAATGACCTCCTCTTATTAGCAGAGCAGGCTGCCTGCCTTCCTCTGATTGCACAGAATTCCTCTGTCAGATTGCAGCTACACAGGACCCTTTTCTGCTTAGCAACTGATAGACAACATTTTTTAAAAACCTTTGTCCTTGGCCAGATCTCTATGGGGAAAGAGGCATAAATTCGCCAGTCCTACTTTAGCTACTGCAATTGCATCTTATCAGAGAGAGAAGAAAAAGAACTTAACTTTTTATAGCACATTCTGCATCTAACTGGTGTGAATTCCACTGAAGAGTCACAGCAGATAAGTGATGAGGGGGAAAAAAACAGGACTTCATTTAATGACACACTTAACTCTTTCATTCACAGAAACATCCACAATTTTCCTAGTTCCTGTGGCTCAGGGTGGGACAAGGGATAGACTTTAAAAAGCAGCAACACTGTGGCTTGATATTTTGTTTAAAAATAATGTGATCTCATCACTGAAAAGTTTGTAGCGAAGGCCCCTCAGGTGTCCCGTGTTCAGCAGGCTCAGAATGAGAGGGAACTAGCACCAATACTTCCAATTTTTCCTTTCTAGGGCTGCTTTTTAAGGTTTTCAGAGCAGTTTTACTCACCTCATATTCATCCTCCCAATAAGCCTGGTGTCAGACCAGCATGATTCACACAAGAAACTTGGCCATAGAGGGATTTAGTGACTTGTCCAAGGTCGAGGTGAGTTTTCAACAAGTCTGGGAATCAAGTCCAGGTTTCCAGTCCCCACTGGCTGGTCCCCCTTCACATGCTGGAAAACATTCCTTCCCTCACCCGTCTCTTGCCCTGTTCTATTCTCAGACTGTGCTAATACCCCGGCTGAAAATAGAATCTCCTAGTCTGCCAGAAGCTCTTCCCTTCCTCATCCCACGGAGAGAGTGTTACGAGAAGATGGTGATGGCCCATTCAGGCTCATCTCCAGAAGTTTCCCCAATTACAGCTTCCAGATTTAGAAAAATAAACAATAATGCAAAACACCCAGTTAGATCTGAATTTCAGATAAAAAAAGAAAAATTGTTTGGTATAAGTAGAGGCCATGCAATATTTGGGATATACTTATGCTGAACATTTATTGGTTATTTATCTGAAATTCAAATTTAACTGGGTGTCCTATGTTGTATTTGGCAACTCTATGCCCATCCGCCCCACTTTTACCCTTTTGACCACACACAGAAGTACATCAAGGGCAGAAAACTCTCCAGCACATAGTGAGCAACACACAGATGCTTTTCCTTTCAAAACCTGCGAAGATTGTTCTCCAATCCAAACCTCAGATAGGTTGGCTCCTAGGTATTTTTTTTTTTTTCCTTTTTTTTTTTACCGCTCACTGGCTGAGCACGGTACAGGCGCAACACCAAGGGTTACAATCCCGTTACCGGTCAGTAAAAAAGACAAAAAGGAAAAAAAAAAGTTTTTTCTTTAACTGCGACAATATTTATGAGTTGTTTTTTCCAATTACAAAAGTAATATGTGTGTATTTTCCAAAAATGACAACAATATCTCCCATCCCAGTTTTCTGCAATGTAACCAAGAGCTGGTGTCTATGTTCCTTTCCCCCAGAATATGGATGGGCTTGTGACCTGTACCCAACAGAAGTAGCAGAAGGATACCACAGAACTTCAAAGGCTAAATTAGAAAAGGCAATGCAGCCTTGGCCTTGCTTGCTGGAGCTCACACTTGGAGCCCTGAGCTGCAATGTAAAATTCAAACTACACTGAGGCCACTGTGCTGGAAAGAAGCCAAGCCACGTGAAAAGGCCACACATAGGCGCTCCAGCAGGCAGATCCAGTCTTCAAATCCTCCTAGCCTGGGTGTCAGGCATGTAAGCAAATGAGCTTTCAGATGATTCCAGTCCCCAGCTGTTGAGTCACTTCCCAGCTGAGGTCTGAGACAGGATGAGACAGAGACAAGCCATCTCTGCACTGACCTTCCAAATTTTCGACCCTAGAACTTTACATATGTCAGGCTAGGGCTCAGACCCTTCAAACCCATTGTACAGACTGGGTCACAGACCCCTCACATTCCAGGCTGGGTCACAGACCCCTCCTATGCAGGTCACAAGCTAGGTAATTGGGAAAGATCTCAGGAGCCATTGACAGAGTTGACAGGTTCATTCCAAAGCGAGCTCCAGTCCTCAGCTTCCTGAGCAGCAGCAGCAGCTGACAGCAGATCCAGCAGCAGCGGTGGTGGCCTCCCAAGGACACTGGCAGGAACAGCTTGCAGCAACAGCCTCCAGCAGCAGTAGTGGCCTCTGTGTGGCCCCCTGGGGCATCCCGGGGGCAGGGGGCACTGTGGATCAGAGACACTCATCCTTTATACCTAAGTTCAATATCCCAGAAATACCTGGGTGCGAGTCAGACAACCAAAGAACACCTGGGTACACACACACAGTTAAGTTTACATCAAATGCTCAGCAAGATTCCAAACTCCCCTGTCACCCCCACCCAGGGAGCCTGACCATTTACCTTCACTTCCCCTACAACACAGTAAACCAATTGTCACTCCATGCCACTAAGTTTGCAATGGCCTATTATGCAACAATAATAAATAGAACATAATACCTGCTCACTGCAGAAAAAAGATTTTTTAAATCACCTGTAATTCTATATACAAAGGCAATTGCTTTTTACATTTCGAGGGGCTTCCAATATTTTTCTAAGGCTATATGCACACGTTTCTCGACTTAAGTTAATATGGCTTCTTAGCAGAGGTACTATTGTATGGTCTGATTTTTGGCCTCAACAATATTATTTGAAAAATCTTTCTATCTCATTGAACAACACTGACTTTGACGATAATAACTGCAATAGCTATCACTGAACATTTAGGTTGTTTCTAATTTTTTATTATTATAAACACAACTGCAACGAACATCTTTATGTACACATCTTTTCACTCATCTGATATTTTTTTCCATAAGTAAATCCCTAGAAGTGAAATTGTTAGATCAAAAGTCTTGCATATTTTTAAGGCTTTTGATTCATACAAACTTTCCTGCAGAAGCAGCTTTACTCTTTATTAATAGGTTAAATCATTTCATGCTGCCAACAACAGTGTATGATTGTTCATCTTTTCACAATCTCCCAGAATGGGTATTCTGATTATTTAATATTTGGCAAATTTTACAAGCAAACATGATAATTCATTGCTATAGTATACAGGGTGAACACTACTTGTTTATCAGCCATTTATATTTGTTTTTTGGCATGAATTGCTTCATCATGTTCTTTGTCCATTTTTCCATTGGAATAGTTGTCAACTCTGTCCTTTGCCCATTTTTGCATTGGAAGAGTTGTCATCATAGTGATTTTTTTTTCTTTTTTTGAGGGGGTGCAGCTGGCCAGTCTGGGGATCTGAACCCATGACCTTGATGTTACAAGGCTGTGTTCTAACCAACTGAGCTAAGAAGCCAGTCCTCATCTCAGTGATTTTTAAAATCTCCTTGGATATTAATTACATTAATCCTCTGTCATATATGTTGAAAAATTTTTCAAGTTGGTCATTTAGTCTTTTATTGAATATGAGGGTACTTTAAAAAGTTCATGGAAACAGTACCATCCAGTTGCCAAAAAAAAAAAGATAATCAAATATTCTCATGAAATACCCTCATGTGCATTTCAAATAGCAAATGTATTTGAAATGTACAATAGCATCTATGAACTTGAATATTATTCTATGCTTGGCTATACCCTGAAATGTCAGCTTTTTATCCCTAAAGGCTTATTTAGTGATGTTTATCAAGTGTAGGGAAAACAAAATGCAAGAAGTGGAGACAAGTAAAAAAACACACACATTGAAACTAATTGTAGCACCACAGTTGAAACAAAAAGGGAAGTGGTTAAGAGCACAGACCTTAATAATGATAATAATAATAACTATTAGTATTATATGTATTATATGTTATATTATAATTGTTATATTTATATTTTAAATATAATATAACTATATTTGTATTATAAATATGTGTTATAATTATTTATTATATTTGTATTTATATTATACACACAATATCCTGTATTTATTGAGTACATGGTTATACCTAATAAAATTATTATAATAATAACTAACATTTATTTAGACACTTTACTATGTACTTTATATGCATTTTCTCATATAACCCTGTGGAGTGGAGAGAACTGTTAATATTTCCAACTTATAATTGAGAAAATGAGGCATAGCAGGGGTCAAATGACTAGGAAATGCTGTGATTTCAGACCTGGTCCCCTGCCTCAGCCTGAGTTCTCAAACACTAAACATTACCACCTCCCCTGAACCTCTTGCCCAACTTCTTCAAACCTTAAGTTCATACCTGGTCTTTTGAAGATTAAATGACACCATGTACATATGGTGCTTAGCACGGTGCCTGGCACGCAACACACTCTCAGTAAAAGGGATGTCATCGCCCTCACCACCATCATCATCATCACCGTGTGACCTCTATCAGCCTCTGAGAGCTGCACCAGCATGTTAATACTGTTTACCTTCCTACACCAATGGACATATATTTTCCTAATCATGCCTCCTCATGAAATTTTAATACTACACATATACTGTACTCATGTATCTGCTGATGTGCTGTGGCCTTTTGGATTTTTTTGTACCCTCTCTTCAAAAATCAGTTCCCACCCCACCACCCTCCCAAACCTTCCTCCTCGAGAACACTCGGTCTAGGTTAACCTGGAAAGCCTCTGATAGGCACGTCTTCTATGAACTTTAATACCCACATCCGAACTGGTTCCTCTTTACACTATTGTCTATGCAAACGGCAAGCAAATGCGGAACAGTCTACTTAAAACCCAGCCCCAATTCTGACATCTAAAATCTTCACAGGGGCTGCCCAGTTAGCACAGTTGGTTACAGCATGGTGCTACAGCGCCAAGATCAAGGGTTCAGATCCCTGTACTGGCCAGCCACCAAAAAAAAAAAAATAAGATAAACACCAGCTTCACAAATACAAATATACAAATTAAGGCAAACATTTTGATCACCTATTATTTCCCTCCACTTTTAAAAAGGAAAGAATTATTACTGATTTTTTGTGTGTGTGGCTGGCCGGTATTGGGATCCAAACCCTTGACCTTGGTGTTATAGCACCTCACTCTAACCAACTGAGCCGACCAGCCAGCCACATTGATTATTTCTTTAAAAATGAGCCCGGACAAATTTTCTTGTCTGGGATAAGTCAACATGACCTTCGGTGTGTTTTACCCCCTGTTGTATGACATGTAATTGATCTAATGATGAAAACTGGTAAACAGTGACACTACACAACAGCTTGGAGTTATTAAATCACTGGCTAATGAGTCTTCCACATTCACTGTAAGACCACAAGTTTTTTCAGCCTTGTACATTTCAATTTAAATTATCTAATTTTCTGCTCGAGATCAAAAAGATCCTGAAAGATCAAAGAAAGATACAACCATTATGATAATATGTTGAACTTTCAAAAGGAGAGAACAGAACTGAGGTTACCAGAAGTGGGAAAAGGGTAGGGGTGAGGAAAAGGGAGGAATCATATGAAAAATGTAACATTGTATAGTATTGAATATACTAATTATCCTGATTTCAGCATCATATGTTGCACACAGGTATTGATATGCAACTATGTACTCCACAGACATGTACAAACAATTATGTTTCAATTAAAAAACAAAAAGATCCTGTGTTCATTAATTGGGGTGAAGTGGGTCTTTGCTGAGTATTAAGAAATAAAAATGATCATTGAACAACTAGGACAGAGGATAATCCATTGCTGAAAATAGTATCCTCAACTGGCTTGGAAAGTTTACTGTGGAAGAAAATGTACTCAGGCAAATGCCCAGTGACTTCCCACTTTGCCAGATTACTCCTCCTCCTGGTGTGTTTGGACCACATTTTTTTTTATATACCAAACACAGCCCCACCCACCCTAAAATTATTTCCAGTGAATTATGCTTTAGTAACATGACTTCAGTCAACAATGAGGCAATATTAAAATAGTCATATGACATTCATAATTATTGCAAGAATGCTGTTGAGAATATTGGTCACTACGTAGCGATGCCCTTGACAAAACAGTAAAAATTTATCTTTGGTTTCAGCCCCAGGAATAGTTGTACTTCTCCTAAGTAGTCAGTTTATTTTTAAATATAAATCATAAATAGTAGACTCTTAGTATTTGCGAATCTGATCTTTGCATTTTCAGCCTTTCAAAAGAGACATGTCAGTTGGGCCTCAAGCTTAACTCACACCCACTATAAAACTGGGGTGTGGTATGAAACTCCTGCTAATGAGTCTGACGCCCCAGTGCACATGTTAGTACAGCTTTGTTGTTCGGTGACATATGCTGAGTGACCTTCACTGTCCCTCACCACACTGTCCTGTCTGGTCATGCCTTCCTTCTCATGCTGGCTGCTAGAAAACTCGGAGGGAATTGTATGCTCCCTTCTTAAGTGAATTAGACTTCACTGCATTCATTCTGGGCTCTAACCCCATTCTTCTTAAGGATGCCACATTAATGCAAGTAAGTGTAGAATTTCCAGGTGCCCTTCCCAAGGGCCCAGTGATCTGTATGGTGTCACTTCATCCTGAACAAGGTCAGAGAGCCTGTGGGAACCTCTGAGCTGGGCTCAGCAACAGGATACCACCGAGCGTCTCTCCCTGGCTCAGAGCCACTCACGACCGGAAATGCTCGCGTTGGGAGAAGATGTCCGTCTTCATGGAAGAGAAAGATGAAGGAAAATAAAGAGGAAGTGAAATATTCATCTATCTCCCACACCAGAGGAAAAAGGGTCATCCTTCCCTGCAGATGGGGAGGAAAGAAGTCGAATTTGGGGAATTCTTTCTGAGTATTTCCAGCAGAGGGCGCTCTGGTACAGGTAGAAAGAACCTCAAAGTGATCCACTTCCTAGGGAAAATCTCCAGAAAGTTTACATTGGTTACCAACCCAGCTCCAGAATTGTATTAAGGGGCTTGTGATAACATTCTGGGAAGAAGCCTGGAGGAATTCAAAAGAGGTGTGTTTGTACAGAAGTGGGGAACGGAGTGAAATTGAACACAGAAATCCTTGGAGCTTTAGCAGCCCTTCCCAACAACAGCTTTAGCAGCCATACCCTTAGAACAGTCACCGAAAATAGGTAAAATATTTGCAACGATCAAGACCTATTTTGCTAATAATTTCCCCCAACATGTCCCATCATAGCACCTTTCAGTGCTTTGGACATTCACTTAATAAGCTCATGTCAAGTCCATGCGGGAGGCCAGATTCTGGGGAGAGTTTAAACATAAAAATACAGTCTCTGTCTACAGCGAGTTTATAATCTAAAAGTGGAGCTGACATAGATTAGATTACTCTGCAAGTCACAATATGGACAACACCAGCACAAAGACACAAATAGGTTACAGGAAAATCTGTATGGAGCTGAGAATAATGAAGAAACGATTTGTGATAGGGAGCACACCACTCCCCAGGCCAGCCATTATTCTAGGACAGTCTCCAGAGACCTGCAGATATCCTATTATCACAGACATCAAATGCCTTCTGAGGGGCTGGCCAGTTAGCGCAGTTGGTTAGAGTGCAGCCTTGTAACACCAAGGTCACAGGTTCAGATCCCCTTGCCTGCCAGCCACCAAAAAAAAAATGAAAAAGCCCTCTGAGGCAAGAACTGATCAAAATCATTAAAGTCAAACCTGTAGGATCTCCCTACTTGATGCTAGCACCTTGTGTAGCTTTAATGCTCATGACAACCATACAAGGTAAACAGTATTAGTCCCTCTTTGCAGACAAAGGAACCGAGGGCAGTGTTCATGCATTAAATGTCATCACAGTCAGGATTTTAACCAAAGTCTGTCTGAGTCATGCCTCTCTCAAGTGTAACACTTCCTAGTAATTATATTTTACTAAAAGGCTATGTTTTGAAGGAGAAATTATTTAAGAACCAAAGGAGCAAGGCATTGGTAAATGGTAGGCCTTTGGGAGAGAAGGGATGGATTTTTAAGATGATTCTGACACCATATTCCAGAGGCAAACAGCCTATACATTTTCCCTCAGCAAAATCACTACTTATCAGTCCATTGTGAATATTAATAATAGTGAAAGCCATGTCTAATAGGAAAATGCAGAACATCTCTTTTCCACAAATCCTGTAGGTGGCGCCCGTGTACTGGTTTCAGCTGAAGGCACCCAGCATTGACCTTTCAGGAATCATAATAGATGTATAGGTACACGCCACACAGAATGACTCTTTTTATTCTAAGTGAGAAAGAAGTACAGCTTTGCTCCCTGTGTTTACCTAAAAGTTCTCCCTTTCAACAAGGCTTATGTTCATCTGGAGAGGATATAACCCATGCCACTGAAGAAGTCTCCACTTCCAGACACCTCTCTAAGGATAAACAGCTAGATGACAGTGAGCAGGCACCTAACCTCCTAGGGCTCCTGTTTTTCTCATCTAGACAATGAGAAAGTGGTCTAGATGGTCTCTAAAGTCCCTCCTAACTCATATATTTTATTATATTCTCCACAGAAAGAATTCTGAATGGTCCCTAAGAAAAAAGAAAAAAATTGTAAAATCAGAATTGAAAGGGACTATGAGAGTCATCCAGCTCAAAAGCCAATGCATTTTTGGAAATCTACTGTATCACCAAAAGGTTGTCATCCTCCAGGAGTCATCGGTTCATAAACCATACAACACCCCGTATGACTACTAGAAAGTTCTTCATAATGCTGAGCTTCACCAAGCTTAGGGTTCAGAGAACACCAAGGTCAAAGGTTCAGATCACTGTACAGGCCCGCCACCAAGAAAAAGCTAGCTTCTGAATTGAGTTGTGTCATAAGTATAAAGTACACACTGGATTTCAGACTCTTCACACAAAAAATGTAAATATGTCGATAATATGCATATATTTGGGTTGGGGGTTTTTTTGAGGCTGGATGAAGTATTTATTTTGATTACATGTTGAAATGATTGTATTTTGGATATATTGACTTCAATAAAATATATTATAATTAATATCATCTGTTTCTTTTTTAATGTACCTACTAGAAAATGTAAAATTACATACATGGCTTGTATTGTTCTATTTCTGTCAGACCTTGTTGATCCAAGTTATTGGATCATAGCTGCCATGCAAATTTGTCCAGCTGGGTTTTCAGATTCCACTGTAGAACCTTATATTAAGTAATTAATTAAGAAATGTAATCATTGGGCCGGCCCGGTGGCACACTGCTACAGTGCGCCGCTTGGGAGCACGGTGGCGCTCCCGCCGAGGGTTCGGATCCCACATACAGACCGGTTCCCGCTCACTGGCTGAGTGAGGTGCGGGCGCGACACTGAGGGTTGCGATCCATTGCCGGACACGAAAAAAGACAAAAAGGGGAAAAAAAAAAAAAGAAATGTAATCATTAATTTACATTTGTTTCTTGGATCTGACTTATCATTCCAGCAGGCAATATGATCTTTTGAAATTTTGGTGCCATATATGTGTAACTCTCTTCAACTTCATGTTCTCCACAAACTTGATAACTTTATTTATATTCATCCAAGTCTTTGATTAAAACATTGGCCAAAATTTCTAATGGGTTAGAAGTGACCCATTAATTAAGTATTACCTTGATGTGCTTTTTTCCAGCTAAATAACTATTCACCTAATGATAATAGCATGCAGTCCTTATTTTTCCATTTCTACTGTATTTCCCTGATCTGCCAATCTCCTGCCAAAGAGGTGATGGGCAGAGAGCGCGGGACCATCAGCGAAGCTTGCGGCCAGGGTCAGGGTAGCTGGGTACTGGGGTGAGGCATCTACAGAGACTAAAACCAGGCAGTGGAGAGATGAGCAAGACTGGAGCAGACTGCCGCCGACTAGGTGGGGCTTTCAGACAGCAGAGTGAGTAGTGCAGGGGCCTGAACAAGGGGAGCTCAGAGCCCGGCTGCAAGATCGCAGGGCGGGAGGCAGGCACACCTGGATGACAGTGCAGGGTGAGTTGCCCTTTCTTTTAGTTCTCGCTCCTGTCATCTCCCTTGTCTTAGGGTCAGAGAATCTTAAACTCAGAGGAATCTTAGACATCCTTCCTTCCATCAAACTTCTAGTCTGTTCTACAGTATCCCTGCAAAACTGGTGATTCTAGCCATCAAATCTCCGCTAAAAAAAAAAAACCCTCTCCCAGCAGGGGACCCACTCTTTCAAGGGGACACATTCCACTTGCAAACACTTGAACTGTTAAGGAATCCTTCTTTATAGTAAGTGGAAATCTGCCTCCTTATAACTTCAACTCGCTGATCTTATTTGCCCTCTAAGTAAATCTAATTCTTTTCTTTTCTTTTTTTTTTTTTTTTTTTTTTTTGTCAACTGGCCAGTAAGGGAATCTGAAACCTTAACCTTGTGGTTATAAGACTGTAAACCCAATTCTTCTTTAACATGACAGCTATAGTTATATATCAAGGCAGTAAGTGCCCCCTTAATTCCATTCATACCCAGACTATTCCTGGTACTTTCATTCTTCATTTGATGTGGTCTCGAATCTCTTCACCATCCTGGATGCCCTTCTCCAACACACTCTAGTGAGCCTGTCAATGTCCTTCCATGAGGTGCAGTACCTAGTACTGAGCTCAGTACTCCTGCCTCCTGCAACGTATGCCCTCTTCCTGACTATACTTCCTCTAGCATAGTCTAAAGATCCTGTTGACACATTCAGAACTTACAGTTTACTAAAATGCATAGGTGATTTAATAATATGCTATTTATTGCATATGTACCACCATGCATCTATATCAGACAATGCTAATCAGTGTGGCATATTGTTCCCTGGAATCCAGTTGTATCCTCAGATTCCTTCTTAACGCAATTGCTGATCAGCCACTGACAGTTGATATACAGATGAAGCTATTTGACACTTAATGCCAAGTTAAATTTTCACCACCCTATACTTCTGCAGCTGATTTTTATCTGACAAATCAAAGGCCTTTACATCTACCCTTGATTGAATTTAGTGATGTTAGATTTGGCCCGTCAAGCCCAGTTTCATCATCTGCATAACATAGTACTTAATAGAACATCAATGGCTCCGTTCAAATTTTTTCCTCTCTCATCTTATTTTTCTCCCATTATTGCTCCCTAACGGTTACTTGAAATTATCTGTTATTTGATGTATTTATTGAATGAAATTTTATACTCTCTCTTTAGTTTAAAAGTATTTTCATTTCATATTAAATCAGCTGCTTTTTTATGTGGGACTGCTTTTTATCTCCATTATAATTTTAAATTTTTATTGAGAATCTATGAGCTACAAAGCAGTAGCTATCAATATGATCCAGAAAATGTGCAGTGTTCGCAATACCCTCTGCTAACCTCAGCAGGGAGGAACCTGTCCCTTCTCTTAAACTGGCCTCAATTTATCTCAAAAATTTGCCAGCATCAGGAGGCTCCATGAGCACATTTTCACTTTCATAGAACCCATTAGGCGATACTATATTGTGTACTTGAGATTTGCTAAAAGGGTGTATCTTAAGTGTTCTCACCACAAAAAGGGGAAAATAACTATGTAAGGTGATGGGCATATCAATTAGCTTGATTGCTGTGATTATTTCAAAAAAATATATACACATATCAGAACACCACATTGTACACCTTAAATATATACATTTCTTATTTGTTAATTATACATCAATAAAGCCAAAAAAAAAAAAAAAAAAAAAAGCAGCCATAGCTGTTAGGGCTGAGGCAGATGACCTGAACCCTTTAACAGTGTGAACTTGTTCAAGCTTTAGTTTTCCCCTAAATATATACATTTCTTATTTGTTAATTATACATCAATAAAGCCAAAAAAAAAAAAAAAAAAAAAAGCAGCCATAGCTGTTAGGGCTGAGGCAGAAGACCTGAACCCTTTAACAGTGTGAACTTGTTCAAGCTTTAGTTTTCCCCTGAGGGTCCCCCCAACCCCACACCTGCAGACTGTGCAGGTGGGGGAGTACAGAAATGGAATGTTCTGGTTTTGAACTTCTGCACTACAGGCAACACACACAATCAGTGGAGGCAGACAAAGAATCACAGTATCTCATCCTCTGGTTGGTTCCCTCAAAATTGACAATTGAGGCTCAGTGTTCAACAGTGAGAGGTTCTTCTTAGAAGCAAACCAGATCTTCTGGGGAGTCGTTTTTCAGCTCCCTGGCAAGGGGAAAGTCTTTGGTCCCTGAAGCATTATTTCAGTCAAATATTATCCTAGTGGCTAAGAATGAGGATTTTTACATACCTAGCTTACCCCTGGTGTTACAGGATTATTTTCTGTATCACAAAAGGTCAGAATACATGAGTAGATGACCAGTCACACACCAGTCTAGCAAACCTAGGAAACAGAATATGATTCCTGGAAACATTCTAGAAAACAGAATATGATTCTCATAATTCCTTCACCTCTCTCTGTCCTTTATCCAGCCACAGTATTATTGGGGCTGTGACACTCTGCTAGAAAGTCTATACTCTAATTGAAATTACCCAAAGACAACAGTGTGATGAAGTGGTTTGAGCATAGAAGCTGCAGGAGAGATCCATTTTCCAATCCAACTAGGAAGTTAATGATTATATGTCACATTGGAAAATCATCGCCTCTTTGTCGAAATGAAAACTAAGTCCAAATGCATGTTGCTTTGTGTTGGGTCAGACCCTCTAACCTTTGGGAGGAAAGGTCAAGGCCTCCTTCCCTCCCATATTCCCACCCCTTTGGGGGAGTTCTAATAAAGGACAACACCACCCCCCAAAAAGAGACAACATCCTGTCTGCTAGATGCATAATTTAGTAACACTACTAGAGGGTAGAACTTTCTGTGGGAGCAGAAACGGGGCTCAAAAGGCCCTGACACCCAACATAACAAGTGTAGAGAAGAGAGGCTTTAGGGACCCTCCAGCTTGTAGGGTGCTCTCACCCCTAGCAGGCCCAGCGGGACCCTCATGGGAACCAGACTAGAGGAAGCAAGCCCAGAGCAGGTGGATTCCAGCTGTATATTCTCTAGGCCTTAAGATGGGAGAAAGAAAGAAATTCGGAGGTTTCCATACTATCCTCCCTAGCTTATCAGCAGGAGAGACCTCATAGGGATTTTCAGCAACCTTTTAGCAGGAATTTTTAAAAGAGTATTTGCCTGCATGGTCCTATAAACTGGGAACCAAGCGTCTCAGTAGGGGCTGGAAAGGGACTTGGGCTGTGGGAATATGGAAACCCATCTTCCAGAGTGACTTCTATTCTGGAACCAAGTAGCAGTACGATGTTGTGAAAGGGAGAATCCTGGAATTAGGTGGGGGGCTTTTTCTCCTTGGTTCAGCCTTGCACCAACTGCATGACCTTGAGCCTCAGCTGCCTCACCTGTGAAATGGAGATGATAATAGTATACACCTCAGAGGGATGAGAATGAAAAGGTTCGAAGCATATGAAGAGATTAGCAGGAAGTCAGCCAACAAGTAAACTCTCCATAAATATTAGCCATTGTGATTATAATGAGGCTTTTCAAGCTCAGGTCAGAACACACCAATTTGGTCGCAGCATAATCAGGGCCCTTGATTCATATTATAAGCACCCACATGGAGCCTCAGAAAGGTGAGCATTAGACAAAGAACACCCTGGGGCTGCCTCTAGAGAGAATATTTAATAATTGAGGAAGCTTCTGCATAGGGACTTATTATTAGTTACATCAATTTCCACCTCCACCTCCAGCAGCAGCAGCCGGAGCAGGAGCAGCTCAGAACCCAGAATGGAATAAATACAAGGTGTTGGTGATAGAAAAGCAAAAATACCACACAATATCCTCGACCTCATGGTGCTTATGTTCTAGTGTGAAGAGAGAGAGACAACAGATAAAAAAAAAAACAGTGCAAATATTGCACACTGGTGTAGGCAGCATGGAGCAAACAGCAAGATAAGAGAACAGAAGGTACTAGGGCAGGGCTTCTGTGGGCGAGAAGATCTTCTTAGAAGAGGTGGCATTTGAGAAGCGAACTGACCAAAGTGACAGAAAACTGGACATATGAGAGAAGAGGTCCACACTGCAGAAGTCCTGAGGCCACACACTGGGTCGTCTGCACGGGGAGGTCCACAGGGCTGGCGATGAGTAGTTAAGCATCTGATTAAAAAGCCAGCTCAAGCGCTGGCCAGTTAGCTCAGTTGTTTAGAGCGTGGTGCTGGTAACACTAAGGTCCAGGGTCTGATCTCCGTACTGGCCAATCACCCAAAACAAAACAATAAAACACAAAAAGACAGCTCACCAGTACACACCTGTGCTCTGTGTGCTGTTTTTCCTTTTTGCGTAGTGCTTATCACATTCTAACAAACTTTAGGATTTAATTCTATGTTATATTTATTTTTACTATCTCTTCTTGCTAGAATGCAAGCTCCCATAGCACTGAGTTCCCGGGTGTTCGCTTCACTGATCCATCCCAAACATCTGCAACTGGCCCTGCCCACAGCATTAAGCACACAACAAATACCCATGGGAATGACACATAGGCCAAGGTAAAGACTTGGGGTTTGTTCCAAGGTCAGTGGGACTTTGGGGAGGTTTTGAGCAGGAAAATGATGTGGTCTAAGTTATGTTTCTGATTGTTTTGGCTACTGTGAGGAAAAAAAAAATCAGAACTGAATGAATGGGTAGATGGCTGATTGAATGAATCCCAGAGTCCATAACTCCTGCTTTGGGGAGGAGGATTTTTCAGGTGCAATTCAAATTGGAAGGTGCTCTGCTAGTATCAGAAAATTGAGTGGTATACCCATTGCCCACCCTACCCCATGGCTCAGAGGGACTCTGGGTGAGAATATAGATGAGAGAGCTGCAGGCCCTGCAGTGGGGCGGTGACCCTCCCAGGAAGAGGCAGAGACTTCCTAAAAAGAGCGAACCTCAACTCTTCAGAACCCTGAGCAACCACAGAGAGAGCTGAGTGTTTCTGTGGTCAGTGTCTGGTGTAGATCATCAGGGAACTGCAGAGAAGGAGCCGGAAAAGAACCAGGACAGCCCAGATCTGGGCATGACCAACGGAGATGTCTACTGACACATGGCCAGCTGAGGGTTCCACTAGATTTCTCTGAGGAATTGGAGGTTAATGCCAAAGCCACGCTATAGGGTATTTGTGGTCCATATGAATACACTCATGCTTAAGCCAGGGTTTCAGAAAACAGAGGTCTCACTCCACTCTGCAGTTCAGCCATTCTCAATGAACCTTTCTGATGTTATTATAAGGCCCTCAATTAAAGAACCTCTAAAGGTGTTAATAAAGTTAACAGTCTCAGGGGGTGGTGACCATTGAAATTTTCTGTCAAGACTCTGACATCCAGAGTGCAGCACCCCCTCCAGAATGGCACCTTACTACCTTCTGGGGTGCTGCCATGTTACACACTTTTCTTTCTATGCCAGCTTATTTTTATTATGCTATTTTATAGTATGTGTATCTACAGAGCAAAGAGCTGGCTGCATATATTCCTTATGAGACCATAGTCACTTTTTTTCTACATCTAAAGTGCACAGAGTGTCTACCTCATTCCATGTCAACGTTTCTTCTAATTAAATGAGCAATCGGTCTGCACAAAGGCAACCTGGCAGTCACATTCACATGTACAGAAAGGAACTGGCGAAGTTTTTCCTCTTCGAAATGTATCTGTAGTTTTTCTTTGCCTTTTAGTTTCTGGTTTCCTCTTGTAGCTTCTATAGTCCTATGCAAGTGATATTTTACATTTCCTGAAACCTTTTAAAAGCTTGAAGTTTAGTAAATTAGACAGTATCATCTTTCTCTTTTGGAAGAAGAAATAGCAGTCTTGTCTTTTACCTAAATCATTTTATGGGCCATTAATTGAATAGATAATGTTCCTCAGCAAAGGCTGAAGGGTCATTTACAATTTTCAACTTGAGGACTACCAGTGATCACAAGAGAGCAATACAGAGTGAGGTGACACCGAGTTTTTACGAAGAGCACAAACGTGGCTGGGATTAGAAAGCTACACATTTCAGTCTTTTATTTTGCTTTTACACATGAGTAAGGGAAATAACTACCTATTTTTTCACTATAATAAATATCTGTTTTAATTAGAATTCTCAATATCAAAAAGTCTCCTGTTAGGATAGTTTGGTTTAGAAAACCAAGGGATATGCTTTGCTCTTTAAGATTAAAGAAATAGGGCCGGCATGTGGCTCACTCAGGAGAGTGTGGTGCTGATAACACCAAGGTCACGGGTTCGGATCCCATATAGGGATGGCCGGTTTGCTCACTGGGGGAGCGTGGTGCTGACAACACCAAGTCAAGGGTTAAGATCCCCTTACCGGTCATCTTTAAAAAAAAAAAAAAAGATTCAAGAAATAGCAGATGAAAGGCCAAGCTGTCTCACATCCCAAAAACCCACTACTGGGCCAGCCTGTGGCTCACTCGGGAGAGTGCGGTGTTGATAACACCAAGGCCACGGGTTCGGATCCCATATAGGGATGGCCGGTTTGCTCACTGGCTGAGCGTGGTGCTGACAACACCAAGCCAAGGGTTGAGATCCCCTTACCGGTCATCTTTTTTAAAAAAAAAAAAAAACCCACTACTTTAGTCTCGAGAGTCTACATTTTGGGGGGCAAAGACACAAAGGAACACCAAAGTCAAGGATTCAGATACCTGTACCAGCCAGCCACCAAAAAAACTAATTAATTTTAAAAACAACTTCCTGGCTCCAAATGCAAATTTGCCTTCAGAACTGGCCAGTGAACTATGTCCTGCAGTCAACCAATCCAAACTGAACAAGCTTGTACCCCTCATTTACATGAGAGGACCTCAACGAGAACTCGGTGGGAAGTTAGGTGGGGACTTCGGCTATATAAGATGGCCCCTTTCTCTTGTTCGGGGGGACGCTGCTTTGGGAGTGATCTCCATTGTTCTCCTTACTTATAAGTAATAAACCCTTTTCCCCCCACGCCTGCTCTTGGTCGTTTTGTACTCTCTGAGGGACTGGCCCCCATTGTCCAGTAACAAAATAATCTTAAGGTAAAAATGCTAGCAAGAGTTTGGGGGGAGAAAAGAATTTTGGCTGGGTCATACTCATACCGTATTCCAAAAAAATCTTAGGGAGAGGGTCTTAGGCAATAGTCCCAGGAAACAATCAAGAACCTCACCAAAGGAAGGGTACATGGCACAGGTATTGCAAGGATGTTGTGAATTGTTAAGTATTGTCCAGCTAATATGCTTCCTTTAGGATAAATACTGGGGAAAAATTTGAGAAGTGAGATAAGACAGACATTTTAGACCTTGGCCAATAACTTTTTAGCACTCTCAGTAAAAACACTCTGATATAGGGCCGAGCCGTGGCGCACTCGGGAGAGTGCGGTGCTGGGAGTGCAGCAGCGCTCCCGCCGCGGGTTCGGGTCCTATATAGGAATGGCCGGTGCGCTCACAGCGCTCACTGGCTGAGCACGGTGCGGCCAGTCTCAAAAAGGACAAAAAACAAACAAACAAAAAAAAACACTCTGATATACTCAGCCCCTATCAAAGTGTCTGCCAAGCGACCCACTTTTTTTTTTTTTTCCCTTTTGTCTTTTTTCGTGTCCGGCAATGGGATCGCAACCCTCGGTGCTGCGCCCGCCCCTCACTCAGCCAGTGAGCAGGAACCAGTCTGTATGTGGGATCCGAACCCTCGGCGGGAGCGCCACCGCGCTCTCAAGCAGCGCACTGTAGCAGTGCGCCACCGGGCCGGCCCAAGCGACCCACTTTTTGAGGGAGCGGGATTGAGTGTCCTCTTTCCAAATTCAGTTATAGGAATGGCCCCTTCAGGTTTATGGAGGGACCTAACCTTGTCTTGGCCATGGCTGCTAAGTCCCAGTGGAAACTTGGATCAAGCTGTGGCAGTCAGAATCCTTTCCTCCTTAATATGGGCATGACATGCAGAGGGAGGTTTAGGCTCTCCAGGTAGTGGATCTGTGGTACCTACACTGAGAAGCTGATGGTAGCCATTCTGTTACCGTCAAGGAAAGAGATTGCAGAGAAAAGAAAGGGAATCAAGCAGAGACCCGAGAAGAATATGGATAGGAGAAAAAGAGAAGATAGCTTGAGTGGATTCTAGTTTGAGTCCCTGATTCTGGTTTGGGGCCCTCAGCTTCCTCAAAACTTACCTGTGTCCTTAGAATAAATTCTAGCTTGAGCCAGTTTCTGTACTTGCTGCCGAAAGATTGTCAGCCAATACTCTGCAAATTATTAAATAGAACAGAGCCATAGAAGTGGATCTCTTGGGCCGGCCCGGTGGCGCACTGGAGAGTGCGCCGCTTGGGAGCGCGGCGGCGCTCCCGCAGAGGGTTCAGATCCCATGTGGAGACCGGTTCCTGCTCACTGGCTGAGCACGGAGCGGGCGCAACACCGAGGGTTGCGATCCCATTGCCGGTCCCCGGTACGGGCGCGACACTGAGGGTTGCGATTCCATTACCGGTCAGTAAAATAGACAAAAAGGAAAAAAAAAAAAGAAGTGGATCTCTTTTGCTTCTTCCCTTCCTATGAGGTATACGTTTGATTAATTCAAGAACTTTATCTGAGAAATATTGATTGAGAACCTACACGTGCAAGACTTCCATGAGTGTGAGTGAAAAAAGACCTAAAGATATAGCATCATTGGGGCCGGCCCGGTGGCGCACTGGATAGTGCGCCGCTTGGGAAGCGCGGCGGCACTCCCGCCCAAGGGTTCGGATCCCACATACAGACCGGTTCCCACTCACTGGCTGAGCGAGGCGTGGGAGCAACACCGAGGGTTGTGATCCCGTTGCCGGTCCCGGTCTGGTACGGGGGCGACACTGAGGGTTGCGATCCGTTGCCGGACACGGAAAAAGACAAAAATAAAAAAATAAAATAAAATAAAATAAAAAAAAGACATAGCATCATTGATATTATGCAAAAAAAAAAAAATGAGATTTTAACAAAATATTTTAACCTACTTGAAAGCAAAGCATTTCAAATGTTTACACAATCATAAAATAAAATACTCTATATATTACTATAATATATGCTATATACTCTGTGTGTATATATATGTGAGTGTGTATATGTGTGTGTGTGTATATATATAATTTTCTTCAATTACCTTTTTTAAAAATAACACATGAGTAAGGAAAATCCAATGTTCCAATCTCCAATCTGGGGCTGTTTTGGGTAATAGCTTCATGGTAGAAGGAGTCTGATCGATGTCATTAATACAGACCAGATTTCCCCCTGACACAGGCATGTCTGTTTGGCATCCACAAAGTAATAGTTATTTCCTGCTCTCTGCCCCTGATGGATAGCTAACTCCCAAAGCTCTCGTTTCTCTGTCCCATCACCTGGGGCAACATAAAGCAGTATTGGACTGTGTATCTATGAATTATGTTGGCTCCATGTAAGAACTTTTCTCCAAATCTTGGCCAGACAATTTTCTAATTCTAAACTCATGCTTCTCCAAGTTTTGAAATCATGTAAAAGGAAACACAAGGGGCTGGCCTGTTAGCCCAGTTGGTTAGAGCATGGTGTTGATAACACCAAGGTCAAGGGTTCAGATCCTCTGACTGGCCAGCTACAAAAAAAAAAAAAAAAAAAAAAAGAAACACATCTTAGAATTGTTTCCTGTATAGTCCACTAAATAGCATCAACCTGAGTTCAAATGTACCTTCTTTTAGAACAATGTACAGTTTTGGGCCAGCCTGTGGCTCACTTGGGAGAGTGTGGTGCTGATAACATCAAGGCCACGGGTTCAGATCCCTATATAGGGATGGCTGGTTCGCTCACTTGGGAGACCGTGGTGCTGACAACACCAAGTCAAGGGTTAAGATCCCCTTACTGGTCACCTTTTTAAAAAAAAATTGTTTTTAAAAAAGAACAATATTGGGCCGGCCCGTGGCTCACTCGGGAGAGTGCGGTGCTGATAACACCAAGGCCGCGTGTTCGGATCCCATATACAGATGGCCGGTTGGCTCACTGGCTGAGCGTAGTGCTAACAACACCAAGTCAAGGGTTAAGATCCCCTTACCGGTCATCTTTAAAAAAAAAAAAAAAAGTACAATGTACAGTTTGGTCTAGAGCAGTCATAAGGAATGCCCATAATCATGGTTGGATGTCTTAGTCTTATAATTACATCCTACTGGCCAACCGCCTTTGCCACATGGTTGGTTAAAATTTATAGACAGAAAAATGGAGGTGACCTACGGAAAACCGAAGTGAGGTACAGAAGAGTGGGCTGCCAGTGACTGACTGAGACTCGGCTACTTGTTAGGAGGGTAGGTTACAATCTGCTTGCACATCACATTAAGTTACAGGAGTAGATTAGTCTGTTTCACGTCAAATTAGGTTACATTTCACTGTGTCTGAAGAAACCTTTAGGAGAAAATTTTTTTTTTTTTGGCACCTGGCCAGTATGGGGATCCGAACCCTTGTGACTTTGTTGTTATAACACTGCACTCTAGCTAACTGAGTTAACCGGGCCAGCCCTAACATATGTATTTATTAACCTATGCAACATTTATTGAGAACCTTCCACATGCTACTATGTTGGTTCAAGATACATAACAATATCTGTACCACCCAGCCTCCCCCCCCAAATATATATATATGATAATAAAAATACCTCATTATCTCATTTAATCTTCATAGCAGTCCTATGAGGCAGCTATTATCATCTCTATTTTACAGAAAAAAAAATTGAACTGACTTTTGCCTGAGGTCACAGTTAGTAAGCCCAGTGTGTGTGCAAGACTGGCAATGTCTTCTTAGCTTTAAGACGTACAAACTAGGGCCGGCCCGGTGGTGCACTGCTACAGTGCGCCGCTTGGGAAGCGTGGTGGCGCTCCCGCCGAGGGTTCGGATCCCACATACAGACCGGCCGCTCACTGGCTGAGCGAGTTGTGGGAGCAACACCAAGGGTTGCGATCCCTAGCCGGTCCCGTCCGGTACGGGCGTGACACTGAGGGTTGCGATCCGTTGCCGGTCACGAAAAAAGACAAAAAAAGGGGGGGGGGGGGGAAGACGTACAAACTAATAGAAAACAGTAGGGCTGGCTGGTTAGCTCAGCTGGTTAGAGCACAGTGTTATAACACCAAAGACATAGGTTTGGATCCCCGCACTAGCCAGCCACCAAAACAAACCAAACAAAAAAAGGCTAAAAATGCAATGCAATAAGTGAGCACACAGCAGGGGAGACACTTGATCAGGGTGTGTTTTGAAAAGATGTTCATGATGCTCTGAATTAAGGTAATGACTGTTAGTAGAAAGAGGGAAGATTTGAGGGATAATTTGAAGATGGAATGAGGGAGGACCTGATGAGCAGGTGGATGTGGAGGACAAAGAAAAGAAGCATCCAGGTGGATGCTTCCAAGTGGCAATAGAGAATTCAAGAGGGACAGTTCAGAAAGGAGCTCAATTTGAGATATAAAGAGAATGTATTTAGAAATAGTGGGTCTGGAGCTTAGGAGAAAGATCTTGCTGTAATTACAGAATCATCAGGGTAGTGAAAGGCACAGAAATGTCTGAATTCACTCAGGAATGGCATATAGGGAGAGGGAAGGGCTCGGACCAAATCCCACAGTGACGTCACACAGGAAATATGTGCCTGGCACTGGAGACAGATAGACAGGGCACCCCATCCCAGCTCTGCCAGCCTGTGACCTTGTGCCATTTAACTTCTACAAGGATAGTAATAATTCCTACCTCACAGAGTAAACTGTAAAAACCAAATGAGAAAAGGTATCTAAAGAACTCAAGGGGCCAGCCAGTGGCTCACTCGGGAGAGTGCGGTGCTGATAACACCAAGGCCAAGGGTTCGGATCCCTATATAGGGATGGCCGGTTCACTCACTTGGGAGAGCGTGGTGCTGACAAAACAAAGTCAAGGGTTAAGATCCCCTTACCGGTCATCTTTTAAAAAAAAAAAAAAAAAAGAACTCAAAACATGCCTGTCCCCAAGCAAATACTCAGTAAATGTTGGTGGTTGTTATCTCTGCTGGAAAATACTTCAAATGCTTCACAAGTTCATGAATATTTAAGTGTAATTTTCATATCTAATAATATATACTTAATAATAATAAACTCCCACGGAGTACTCACTAGATGCCTCATATAGTGCTGGGTATTTTGCATTAGTATCTTCAATCCACATAGCATCTCTCTGACACTATTATGTTTATTATTCCCATTTTACTGAGGAAGAAACTGAAACCTGTGAGGTTAATTGACTCGCCCAAGGTCACACATTCACTGCAGGCAGGAAGGGGGATGTGATGCAGGCCTTTTGGCCTTGGCCCAGCACAACCTAAGAAAGGAATTACAAAGCCCACAGTAGGCTTCCACAGCCACCCACCCGCCCGCAGACACACACCCGTCAGCAAATTTCTATTCATGTAAAACATCACTTGAGATTTGCCCTGTTTACATGTATCAGATAAAATTATGGCCCCATAGTCCTAACAATGAGGACAAATGATTGCAGAAGTTAACAAAAGGAGACAGAAGACTTCTTGAAATTTTCTCTTGTAAATTTAAGACATTATTTGATGCTTATCTTGCCTCTTCACAAAAAGTGACAAAAGGACAAATTGGGAACCACTAGACTGTATCTGGCACACCCTAATTATATTCAGGAGACAGAAAAATGATTGGAGTGCCTGAGTATATGGAAAAGAATAAATTTTCTAAATGTTTCACTTAACTCAGTTTACCTGCTCGCAATTAAATTTACAAACGGTACAAACTGTTTTCACACAGTGCTAGTTTGACTAAAGAATATACTGCAACTCTTAATAAGCATTTACAACCCCACATACACTTCTATTTTTTTCTCTGTTGCCTTTATGACTTGAATGACTAGTAATGTGTTAAAGATTTTTTTAATTGCTTCTTTTTCTTGTATATTTATTTGCATTCCTAAATTTACTTAACAAAGGCTCTCTTATTTCCATAGATCAATCTTAAGTGCAAATCCATAGAATATACCAGCAAGTAGACAATAGCTCCACGGGGTTAAGGTATTAGAGCATAACTACCTTTCATTGTTTAAAAGATGGGCTAAGTGCTTCGTTTTAACCTAAATAGAGACCCCACCAACACAAAGAGCCAAAGTCAGTCATGGGTCCCCGCGACAGCTTTGCGTGATTACAATGAGGCATAAAACTGAAAACCCCTAAAGGCTTTAAAAACTTGCCCTCCCATCCCCCAAAATCATCAATGTCACTCAATGCTAACCTCTTTGCAGCAACTGTGATTATTTTAACACTTGCTAATTAGGTTTATTAGGTCTTGGTGTTTGGGCCAGGTCTTTCCTAAAGGTGCAGGAAAGAAGTCCAATCTGTAGATTATTAACTAAGTGAGTCTGCATGCCATAAAGCCCATTCTGACCTTTTTATTTTTTCATGAGACATTCATCAATGAATAGATAAATAGGACCACAAAGGAAAAGTGAAGCATTTGCGTGCAATAATTTATACTTTAAAAGAATGATTAAGTGACAGATTCTATTGAATTCCAAAATCTAACATCAAATTGTGTTCTTAAACTGATGCAGCTTAATACAGTAGTTATAAAAAAAACATTTTTTAAGTCCACAGAGAGAAAGCCTGGGAAAGCATGGCATGAACTTAAGACTCAGTGGTTAAGATTCCCAGTTAATTCTCCGGGAAACGTAGTCATTTATTCAGACTTTGCCTTAGTTTCCTGATGAAAACGGGAATGCCAGTGCTAACCCAATTATCAAGGGGTGGGGGAAGGTAGGTTATTTCACACATATTTTTGTAGTACTCGAGTTTTGTATGATGAGCACACAGTATTATCGCCACACAAAACAAGAATTTTGAAAATCATTAAAAAATTGACAAAATACTGACCTTCACCATGTTTTTTGTACTTTGCTTTTTTTTTTTTTTTTTTTTTTTTTCAAAAGATGACCGGTAAGGGG
>NW_007731909.1:134233-145691 GCF_000696425.1 Galeopterus variegatus
TTTTTTTTTTTTTTTTTTTTCATTTTCATTAAAGAAAAGGCATGCAGGCAGGATGCAGGCAGTCTTCAGGGTATCTATTTGAAAAGTTTGTAGTTCCTCTCTGCCTCTTACAAAATGCCTCTAAGGCACAGCTTCCCAGATACCTGATTTTTCATTTCATCCCCCCACATCTCAACCCCATGTGTTCCAAAATGTGCTAAACGGAAATATCTATTTCTGAGTTCTTTCTTGCACCGCGTACAAAGCTGAATCTGAGAGTCTCTTCTCCAGCCTCAGTGGATAAAAACTAAGTCTACAAGTCTTCTGAAAGAAGGCACAAGGAGAAGCAGCTTTGAAAACAGAACTTTGGTTTTATTACATTTTTTCTTTAATTCTGATTGCCTTTGTTTAGTTCTTGCAAGTTTAATTTATGTCTAAATTTCCTGTTTGACTATTCATTATTGTTACACAGTATTTACACTCAGATCCTTTAGAAGCACTGGAAACACAGCTCAATGTGTGCCATCAATTTAGGTGTGACTTTTTAATACTTATTTTTCTCCCTCTGTAAAGAATCCAATTTTTTTCTGCCTAAAGATAAGGTCCTGAAAAGAACATTTGCCCTTTCTCTTTTGTTAAATTATTTTCTTTTGGTTAAGTTTGCACCCTTTACCCCATGAAACAATAATCAACGTTTTTGTAAATACTCTTTCCTTTCTCCCCTTGCCCACCAACCAAAGCTGTGCATTCTAATATTGCTTATAAAATGTTTATCTGTAAATGCCTGCGAGGTTACCATAAATTCTCCTGATGATGATGACATTCCAAGAAGCCAGACATCATAGCAAGTAGAATCACCATAATACAGTGAAACTAGGATTCCACAGATAAATTGCAATTAATGTTGGTAACGCATTTTCATTCTGCATTGTTTTTCACACAAGTTGTTCTGATTACACACACACAGAGGACTATGCTAGAGCAAATTAGCTCTTTGTCCTTTGCCAGAAGGAAACAGCTAAAAAGCTAAAAGGTAATGAGTTTTATTAACTCTCGTAATGTCTGAAAGTAGCACAGCATCCAACTATTGGATCCCTTTTTAGTCACTCCCCAAAGACCAACTTCCAGGAGCAGGGGCATCGATGTCTGATTGATTAGCAGATTGCTGCAGATGCGTGCTGCTTCCAGGCAGCAGCCTGGTTCTCCCACCGTCTCCACGATCTGTGATGAACCCACCAAAATACACACTGCACTGAACCGAATCAGCAAAATGTCTTCCCAAAGTTTGTTCAAAGCTCATTTATTTGGAATTGGAATACCTTTTCCCATAGAAACTATGTTATAATAATTGCAAGATTACCTGGCTAGGACATGGAAACTTTTGAAGTCATCCTGCTAATTTGCAATGAAAAAAGAATAAAAAGCAAAATGAAAGTAAGCAAAACTTTAAACATAATAGAACCACAAATTGGTTTATTTATTGATAATTCCAGAGCTTGAGAAAAGCAGATTTAATTAGAGACTTTTAGAGACTTGCTCAGGAGGTTTGTGGGCAGGCATTACTAGTTCTCTGGTAAGTTCTCTAGTTAGCATATTTAATGGAGAAGTATAGCTCACTGTTTCCTCGACACAAGGAGAGCTATTCTTATCACAGCAGTGGTGATGAGTAAGTCCCTTCACCAGTAGAAAACTCATTTTCAGATGAAGCCACGGGACTAGAATCAGCTAGTTCTCAGGGCAGAGTTTGCAGACCAGCAGCCTCAGCATCACCTGGGATCTGGTTAGAAATGCAAATTCTCGGGCCCTATTCCAGACTTACCAAAACTGAGACTCTAGGGGTGGGGCTGCGCAATATGTATTTCAAGGAGCCGTCCAGGGGATTATGAGGCAAGCTAAAGTTTGAGAAGGGCTGGATTAGATGTCTGTTTGCCAAACTATCCTGGTGATAAAAGATAACCTGGGGCCCTGATTAAAAGGAAAAATCCAAGGGTTAAGATCCCCTTACCGGTCATCTTTTAAAAAAAAAAAAAAGGAAAAATCCTTTCAGTGCCATTGCTCTGGGGCCCATATTTTAACCAGCAGCCTGGGTGCCTCATCTCCTGGGGCAAGTTTAGGAAGCCCTGGATGAGTTATCTCAAAGCCTTCTTTCCAGGTCTACTTTTCCTTTGTTGCTTGAGTTAGAACAGCATTTTGAAATAGGGAAAGAGAACAAAAAGGAGGATGAATGAGGGTTAGAGAGATTTCCCCCTCCTCCAAAATATGCGCTAGAAGACAAAGGAAGCCCGAGGCAGGTAGGGAGACGGTGTTTATATCTGTAAGGAAACCACTGCCTGCAGAAGATGAAGGAAAGAAGGGAGGCATGGTGTCCCTGTGTGAAGAGATAAAGAAAAGATGAAAAATAGACTTTGGTTACTAACTGAAATGGCCTCCAGGCAAGAAGGAGATAGGGAAAATAGTGTAAAAGTGACCACTTACCTTAGCAGGATATTACATCAGGTGTTCATAATTTAGGAGGTTGGGTGCATGCACTGTTGTAATTCTACTGTACCTATAGCTCTTGCATTCCATTGACATGAGATTGCTTTCCATCTTGACACTGGAAACTGTGCTACCTGGATGGGCAGGCAAAGGAGACAAGCCCTGGAGGTCCCCCTGCCTCTGCAGACAAATGCCTGAAAATATACCCCTAAAATTTCCTTCCAATTGCTTTTTTTTTTTTTTTTTGGCTGCTGGCCGGTACAGGGATCCAAACCCTTGAACTTCATGTTATAACACTGTACTCTAACCAACTGAGCTAACTGGCCAACCTCTTCCAATTGCTTTTTAGTCTTTGATTTTTTAAAGAATGCAAAACTTAAGTCTTATTTATCTCAAGAATTGTGCTGGTGCTCCTGTAAGGTTCAGCCACTTTTTGTAAGGAGAGGGCCTTGGGACTGTGGCTAAGTGAAAGAATGTGTATTTTTTTAGGTGGCTTAAGAGAGCCCTTAGGACTGTCTTGTTTGTTTAAACTGGATAGAGAACCAGGTTAGAGGGTATGAGGATAAATAATAAATGAGTGATAGCTCCACAGACCACAATTAGGCCAAGGTTAATAAGTCTCAATCCCAGTGGGTAAAGCTTCTCTCTTTGGAAGGAGGCACTACAGAAATGTATCTCACTGGTGTACCTGTTGGTATATCTATCATTTTTTTAAAAAATCTAAAACAAAAGGATATAATTTTGATGAAATTCAAGAGCCTATTTGCTTAGCATTAATTGATTCATTTGAGGAAGGAAGGTGGACTCTTTTGTTCCTTCTAGGATAGTTTACCAGATTGGATTGGCAGCAGCTTTAACAATAAAACTTATTCTAATTTATATTCCATGTAGTAAGCCTGTGTAATATGTTAGTGTATCAGTGTGTATGAATTTTTTTTTTATCAAATTTTGTCACAAAAGAGAAATATTATTGTGAAACATTTATCCTGAACATCTCTCATCTGTCCTCATCCATAAAACTCTACAGCTGATGGCTGGTTGGTTAGCTCAGCTGGTTAGAGTGCAGTGTTATAGTATCAAGGTCAAGGGTTCAGATCCCCATACCAACCAGCACACACACGCACACACACATCAGATCCCCATACCAACCAGCACACACACACACGCAAAACTCTACAGCTGAAATGGAGTGAAAAAAACTATTTAAAAGAAGATGCTTTGACTTTATATAGATATGTCAACCTCCTCTTCACCAAGTTGGCTACAGAACAATTAGAGTAGAATACAGAATGTAAGTTTTCCTAATCAGCAAATGTCATATTCTCATTCTGTGCAATTTATGCATAGAGATCTAAGCAGATCTTTCAGAAGTTAAAAATACAGCACAGAGTAATTGTCCCATTGTACAGATCAAGAACCCTAGAAAAACTACAAATGTGTTCAGCCATATAATAAGGGCATGAAGGATTTTTTTAAAGGTACCCTCAGGGCCTAAACTGCATAAAGGTATGTGGACAGATCTAAAAGCATTTTATGGCTTCCTTCCAATACCGATCTTCATTTCTAAAGATTTAGCTAAAATAAAAGATCTTAGCTAAAAATGCAATCATTTCCCATCTGGTCATTTGGCTGAGTTAAAGTACAGTGGCTTTTGGAGTCGGAAATGAAGGCCATGATAACTGTCTTTGGTTTTTTCCCAATCATTGTTCATGTTTTTAATTGACTATAGAGAAGATGACAACCAATGATCACCAAAGCCTAGAGGTTTCGGTATTGTACAAATTTAAGAGTATACTGGATGGTTCAGAATAAAAAGAATTTTTTTAAGAATTTTTTTATTTTAAATTCTCAATATATATTGTAGTTGACTTTCATGTCCCTTTACCTGTTCCTCTTTCCCCCCTTCCTTTCTCTCCTCCCCCGTCCCACTACATCATATCTGTTCACTTGTCTCAACAAGTTCAAGGAATTGTAATTGTTGTGTCTGAAAAAGAATTTTTATAACTTGTTATACTTTATCCTTTGGGCTCAACCCCATTATTCCTCACACCTTTCCTAAAAGCCAATATGATCCTTTACATGGTCTGTTAATATGTCAACTGATGGGCTAACTTTGTAGTTCAGTTGGTTGGAGCTCCACGTTGTAACACCAAGGTCAAGGGTTCAGATTCCCATAGTGGCCAGCCACCAAAAAAGAAGAAAGAAGGGAGGAGGAGAAGAAAGTAGGGAGGAGGAGGAGGAGGAGGAAGAGGAGGAGGAGGAGGAACAAGAAGAAAAAAAATCTGTTATTTTATTTATTTATTTATTTTGATAGTTTTGCTTTGATTTTTTGTGACTGGCTGGTCCAGGGATCAAACCCTGGATGTTGGTGTTATCAGTACCATGCTCAAACCAATAAGTTGTTTTTATACAATGTTCTTGGGGATGCCCAGAGGTAGGAGCAGTGTGCAAAGGCCAGAGGAGGAGCTGTTTGGCTGCTTAAGGAATAGGAGGGAGCCCACTGTGACCAGAACAGAGTGAGCAACTTTGAAAGTGGCAGGGGATGAAGTCAGAGTGCACAGGGCAGATGGTGTAGATTTTGTAAAAATAGCAAAATAATGATTTATATACAAATAGTGGGAAAAGCTGTAATAACTGTATTAATTTGTACTAATAAGCCATTTTGTGACATAGTTAGTCTAAAATAGTAATGAAAAAACGAGAGGATATTATTTTGCACACACTCGTTTATTTGAAGATTTATCGAGTCCCTGCTATGTGCTAGGCTCGATTCTAGGTACTGAAGACACTTTAGTGGACAAAATGGACAAAAATCCCTGCCCTTGTGGAGTCTACATTGTGATGGGAAGAGATAACAATAAACAAAAGTAAATTTTATAACTATGTTAAAGATGATAAGCGCTGTGGGGAAAAAGCCTTTCAGGTAAGGAAGGCCAGGACAGGCTGCAGTGAAAACATGGCAATTGAGCAAATCCCTGAAGGAACTAAGAGACTGAACCAAGCAGAAATCTTGGGAATATTCCTTGGAAAAGCTCGGAGAGGGGAGCATGTCTGGCGTGTGACTGAAGCCAAATGGCCAAGGTAGAGATCAGTGGGAACAGGGGACAGAGAGACACTAGAGGGTCAAATCACATACCTCACAGGCTACTTGAAAAACTTTGGATTTTACTGGGAATTGAGAAGCAATTGGAAGGGAAGGACTGACTTACAAATGAACAATGGCCAAAAAGAAAAAAATAATAAAGAAGCAAACAAACCAAAAAATGGCCAGATTGTATATAAAAATAAAACTCTGACCCACAACCTACAGTAACCTGCCAAGGAAACCAAGCCCTGATCTGCAATAAACAGCTCAGGAAGACAAACTGCTGATTTGTTCTTGTTTGTTTTTTGGTGGCTGGCTGGTAAGAGGATCCAACCCTTGACCTTGGTGTTAACACCACCATGCTGTAATCAAGTGAACTAACTGGCCAGCTCCTCAGACTGCTGTTAAGTCATATTCATAGGAAGCCAGACTGCTATCTCTAGTAACAATCCAGGAAGCTAAGTAGTAACTTCTATACCAATTGGCTCAAAATAGCCAGGAAGGACTTGATTAATAACTGACAGCTTCTCTGATTTTTATCCCCACTTCCAACTTGGGACCAACCAGAGAAAGCTAAATATGCACCCCTAACTAATTGCATGGGATACTTCTAGTTAGCCCTCCTGCAGCTTCCCCAGGCTAATGGCTTCCATTCAGGGCATAGCTGAACGAAGCCTTCCCTGCTTTCCACTGTAAAGTTTTCCCATCCTTTTCCCTGCCTTTGAGGCTCTGCCAAACACAAGTGATGGTGGCTGGCTGTCTTGCTATAGCGAGCTCTGAATAAATAGCCTACGCTTTTCTCACCTGGTTGGTCTTTGTCTATCTCTACAGAAGGTTTTGACGTGATCTATCCTAGGTTTTAAAAAGATCAGTGTCACTGTTGTATTGAGAACAGACAGTACTGGAGGGAGAGGGACACAAGGGCAAAAAAAGGGAACCTGTTTAGGAGGCTACTGCAATGTCCACAAGAGAGATGACAGAGGTTTGCAGCCCTGTAGCAGGGATGGAGGTGGTGAGGACTGGTCCCATCCAATGTGCAGTAAGAGACAAGGTGAGGGGCGACTCCAAGGCTTTCTCTTTGTTTTTGTCTGCTTGTCTGCTTGTTTTTGTCTGAGCAACTGAAGATTAGAATTGAATTAGCTGAGGGGCCGGCCTGTGGCTCACTCGGTAGAGTGCGGTGCTAATAACACCAAGGCCATGGGTTCGGATCCTATATAGGGATGGCCGGTTTGCTCACTGGCTGAGCGTGGTGCTGACAACACCAAGCCAAGGGTTGAGATCCCCTTACCGGTCATCTTTAAAAAAAAAAAAAGAATTGAATTAGCTGAGATGGGGAAGTCATTGGGTGGAGAGAATTGGGAAGGAATATCAGAAATTTTTTTTTTTTGGTGACTGGCTTCTGCTGGTGCGGGATCTGAACCCTTGACCTTGGTATAATACACCATGCTCTAATCAACTGAGCTAACCAGCCAGCCCCCATTTTTGCACAAGTTAAATTTGAGGGCCAGCCCATGGCTCACTTGGGAGAGTGCAGTGCTGATAACACCAAGGCCACGAGTTCAGATCCCTATATAGGGATGGCTGGTTAGCTCACTTGGGAGAGTGTAGTGCTGACAGCACCAAGTCAAGGATTAAATCCCCTTACCAGTCATCTTTAAAAAAAAAAAAAAAAATTGATACGTATGCTTGACTTCCCAGTGGAAATGTTGAGCAAGGTCTGGGTTCAAGGAAGAGGTTGAAGCTGAAGATATAAATGTAAGATGCCAGTATGAGGATCCAAACCCTCGACCTTGGTGTTACAAGGCTGTGCTCTAACCAACAGAGCTAACCAGCCAACCCATATAAAGATAAATTCTTAAAATTATGAGAATGGAAGAGAATAAATCCAAGCATTAAATATTCATTGTTCTGAAATATGCTTTTTCTGTTTTTCTAATCAGTAAACGTAGATCTGTGTCATTCTTTATAACTGCCACATTGTGCGTTTGGGATGGAAATATTAAATTGTCTACCTTTTACTATCGAATATGCAGTTCTTTCCAGTTTCTCACTATTACAAACACCACCACAATATATCCTTGTTGCATACATGCATGAGTATTCATCTAAGGGCAATAATACCAAGTAGAAGAATTACATATTCTTTGAAAGTATGGCTTTAAACGGCTTTGTAACATACAGACTGTTATGGGTTGAACTGTATCCCCCTAAAAAGATGGGTTAAAGGCCTAACCCTCAGTAGCTCAGAATGTGAATTTATTTGGAAATAGGGTTGTTGCAGATGTAATTACGTAAGTTAGTATGAGGTCATAGTAGACTATGGTGAGCCCCTAATCCAATATGACTGGTGTCCTTGTAAGAAGAGGACAGAGGGGAAGACACCATGTGACAACAGAGGCAGAGATTGGAATGGCGCAGCTGCAAGCCCAGGAATGCCAAGGACAGGCAGCAATACCAGAAGCTGAGAGAAAGGCATGGGACAGATTTGTCCTTGGAAACTCAGAGAGAGCATGGTCCTAACGACATCTTAATTTTGAACTTCCATCTTCCGGAACTGTGAGAGAATAAATTTTTGTCATTTTAAGCCACCCAGTTTGTGATACTTTGTTAAGGCAGCCCTAGGAAACTAATACACAGACATACCATAATTTAACCATTTCCCTGTTTTTGTACATTTATCGCCATTTCCCCCCACCATTGCAATACTACTGCAGGACAAGAAAATCCTGATCTTGGAGAAATAACAGTGGTTAGCACTAAGCACTTTACAATACATTATCTCTTTTAGTTCTCACAACAATCCAATCACATAAGGGCTTATTTATTATCTTCCCTATTTTACTATGAGGACACAGGCAAAGAGAGTTTAAATACCTTGTTCAAGGTCACATGGCTAATAGAAGGGCAGAGCAGGTTGTTTCAAGTCCAGGTGCACAGGCTCCAAAGTCTGAGCCATTGACCACTACACTGTGCTGCCTGTTACCTTTGCCCTCCACTTATTACAAACTACAGACTTTATTTATTCGTTTTGGTTTTTTGGTGGCTGGCTGCCCGGTACAAGGATCCTTGAAATTGGTATTATAACACTACACCTTAAACAATTGAGCTAACCAGCCAGCCCAGACTAGAGACTTTAATGTTAGAAAATATCAGGGTAAAAATAACATCTTTTCCAATATCGCTTGTAACAAAGGTTGAAATTTATACATATGCAACTGAAAATTATAGTAGAAAGTATGGTTCCTTAATGAAAGCTGAAAATAAATCTAGCGAGGGAGAGGACTGGCCCATGGCAATCAGGTTGCGGGGAAGAAGTCCTGCAGGATGGACACCAGCCAGCACGATCACTCACCTCAGACCCCTCTCTCTGAATGGGTATTCCCCAAACAAACTTCAGATTTAGTTTGGTTTTCCATGTAACATTTGTCTACAGAGAGAATGCGCTTTTATCAACAGCATGGCACCTATTGCTGGTAATGGGCGTATATCTCACTGAAAATCAAGAAACTGGCTTTCTATTTGGGGACAGGAGTTTCTTCTAAAAGTAGAGAACAGTATTCAAAAATAGTAGTTAAGGGCCAGCCCGTAGCTCACTCGGGAGAGTGCGGTGCTGATAACACCAAGGCCACGGGTTCGGATCCTATATAGGGATGGCCGGTTGGCTCGCTGGCTGAGCGTGGTGCTGACAACACCAAGCCAAGGGTTAAGATCCCCTTACCGGTCATCTTTAAAAAATAAAATAAAATAAGGGCCGGCCTGTGGCTTACTCGGTAGAGTGCGGTGCTGATAGCACCAAGGCCGCGGGTTCGGATCCCATATAGGGATGGCCGGTTTGCTCACTGGCCACCAAGCCAAGGGTTGAGATCCCCTTACCGGTCATCTTTTAAAAAGAATAAATAAATAAAAATAAATAAATAAATAAATAAAATAGTAGTTAAAATGCTTTAGACAGGGCTGAAGAGATCCTTTCTGAAAATCCTGCTTTGTTACATTGGTAATGAGAAATACATGTGTGTATCGAACAGAAGACAAATCAAAGAGCTGCATAGATCACTTACCCATGAAGCAACAGGAGCAAATCTTAAAAGTCATTAAACGTCATGCAATAGCTTCATAAAGCTCGAGGGATTTGTGAATTCACTCATAATTGAAAAGTGGTGTGTTAAATGAGTTTTCTGTTGGTATAAGAAGGGAGAGTAGCTACTTATCTTATTCTGGAAAAATAAAGTAAAATGTAGAAGAAAATACAGGTCCCAATGTGATCTTTCATCAGACTTTTTCCCCCAAATGTACTCATTTTTAACTTGCTGCCATATCAAATCTAAGAATAAAATGGTCAGGTGAGTTCATACGATCTCATGACATTTGCTTTCTTTGGAGTTATCCAAAAGATCGACTATGTTGGTTTTTTTGTTATTATATTTTGTGGTCTGTTTCTATTTTTTTGTTTGTTTTTTGTTTGTTTATCTTGGCAGTTGTTTGTTTTGGAGGCTGGCAGGTATGAGGATCTAAACCTTGACCTTAGGGACGGCCCATGGCTCACTTGGGAGAGCGTGGTGCTGACAACACCAAGTCAAGGGTTAAGATCCCCTTACTGGTCATCTTTTTAAAAAATTTTTAAATAAAAATAAGTAAATAAACCTTGACCTTGGTGTTATAAGTACCACACTCTAACCAAGTGAGCTAACAGGCCAGCCTGTTTATATACATATATATATATATTTTTTTTGTTTGTTTGTTTGTTTTTGATTCTTTTTTTAAATTAAAAAAAAAAATTTATTTGTTGTTGTTTATTTAATTATTTATTTTTATTTTTTCATTTATATATATATATATATATATACTTTTTTTTTTTTAAAGATGACCGGTAAGGGGATCTTAACCCTTGACTTGGTGTTGTCAGCACCACTCTCACCCAGTGAGCTAACTGGTCATCCCTATATGGGATCCGAACCCGTGGCCTTGGTGTTATCAGCACCGCACTCTCCCGAGTGAGCCACGGGCCGGCCCCATATATTTTTTTTTAATTAAAAGATGACCAGTTTAATTAAAAGGGATCCGAACTCATGGCCTTGGTGTTATCAGCACCACACTCTCTCAAGTGAGCCATGGACTGGCCCTTCATTTATATTTCTTAATCCAAAAACAAAAAATTAGTTTAGGAATTTTCATTGAAGCAATATTCATTGGCACCTCATTACTCTAGAAAAATTGTAGACCAGTAAGGATGTGCAGGATGATATTTTTACTGTTCTAATTTCTGAAGAAGTTGAAGAGAAAAAAACCCTGCAAGTTTTCTCTGAGCATTGTCTTGAGAGCTGAAGCACTAAGATGGTGTTACCTAAATATAAAATTTCCTCTTTCGGGAGAGGAAAATGGCGACGGGTCTGGAGCACCCGTGTCAGGAAACAGCGCGATCCTGAGAGCTGTGTGCTGTGATACCAGAGTATTGACTGCATTTCTAAGAGCAACAAAGGACGAATAAATCTTTCAACAACGATCCTACATCGACAAATAAGCGGCAGAGGGTTCGAGGTTTTGGGGCCGACACGGAGAAGGACTCCTGGGGGTACCCAGGCCCGGCTGCGGGAACAATAATGGCAGCCCACACGGCAAAGGCCGGGAGAGCCAGCAGAGGAACTGCGCAGAGGCATCTGAAACACGCTGAAACACGCTGAAACACGCCGGAACGGCCCACCCTGCGTCCTCCGTGAGTCACCCCCAGAAAAATCCCACTTGCGGGGTGAAGCCCAACTATTCCTCGCCCGCCTGGCCCCCGCCCATCACACCAGGCTGGGCGCCCACAACAAAGCTGCCTCCATTTTCTAGGGTGGAGTCGGACAAGCCCGGCATAGTGAGGACAGGCCAGTCATCTCTGTCTGACGTGGCTCCCTGCTGGGACGTGCTATTTGCTTA
>NW_007731910.1:0-766 GCF_000696425.1 Galeopterus variegatus
GGTCACACACACACAAAAAATGAGGTCATTAGGGTAGGCCCTAACCCAATCCACCTGATGTCCTTATAGAAAGAGGAGGTTAAGATGAACAGAGATACTAGGGATGCAGGTGCACAGAGAAAAGGCCATGACACAAAGAGCACGTAGCTATCTGCAAGCCGAGTACAGAGGCTGCAGGAAAAACCACTCCTGCCAACACCCTGATCTTGTACTTCCAGCCTGCGGAACTGTGAGGTAATAAATTTCTGTTTTTTAAGACCCCCAGTCTATGGTATTTTGTTATGGCAGACCTAGCAAATTAATACATACATATCATCATTTTTTTCTGTACCACTCAAAAGTTGCAGGCGTGATGTCCCTTTATCTCTAAAACTACATTCTTTTACATTACCACAGTATGATTAGCTAGACCAGGAAATTAACATTGATACAATGCTATTAGCTAATTACAGACTATACTCATATTTTGCCAATTGTCCTATAATGTCATTTATAGCAAAAGAGATTTAAAAAAAAGAAGAAGAAGAAAGAAAGAGAAGGAAGAAAAGAAAGAAAAAAAAACAACAACTTTTGATCCGGAATGACACATTGCATTTATTTTTATTTACTCATTTTTTCTATTTTGCAGCTGGTGCATAAGGGGATCCGAACCCTTCACCTTGGTGTTATCTGCACCATGCTCCAATCAAGTGAGCAACCCACCCGCCAGCACATTGCATTTAGTTGTCATGTCTAGACTCCTTTAATCTAGAACAATTCCTCATTC
>NW_007731910.1:1757-28383 GCF_000696425.1 Galeopterus variegatus
GTCCTCCTCGTTGCATCGTATCAGGAAGCACATGATGCGCGTGTGTGTTTCATTACTGGGTGCTGGTAACTTTGATCACGTGGTCGAGGTGATGACTGTCAAGTTTTTCCACTGTAAATTTACTATTTTCCTTTGTCGTTATTAACAAGTGTTTTGCGGGACAGATACTTTGAGACTTTGAGGTAGGGTTGCCAGATAAAATACAGGAAACCTAGTTTAATATATATTTTTTTTTTTAAAGATGACCGGTAAGGGGATCTTGACCCTTGGCTTGGTGTTGTCAGCACCACGCTCAGCCAGTGAGCCAACTGGCCATCCCTATGTAGGGATCCGAACCCGTGACCTTGGTGTTATCAGCACCACACTCTCCCAAGCGAGCCACGGGCTGGCCCAAACCCAGTTTAATTTGAATTCCAGATAAACAACAAATACTTTTTTTTTAGTGCAAATATGACCACCTAAAATTATTTATCTAAAATTCTAATTTAATTGGGCGTCTCGTGTTTTTATTTGCTACATCCAGCAACCCTATATGTAAAGATCTTGTGCCTCATTCAACTCTCACTCCGTTGTTTTGATAGCCATTGATGATTTTGAATCAATTTTTACTATGACGCTGCCAAATGGTAGGTAATTTTCTAACTCCATCATTCCTTCTACACTTACTTGTTGATATTCCATCTGGCGCACGGTAGGCGCTCGGATATTTGGTCAGTCAATGAATGAATGAACTCCCGCTCTGCTTGGCCAGGCTTCGGTGACACCAGCGGAGCCAGGCAGGGGGCTTGCCTTCCTCAGCCAATCGCGGCATGCGCCCGAGGCTTCCGATCTTTCCAGGGCCTCGCTGCCGGCTCTACCTGCTCCAATCATAAGCGGGGCTCTACCGGCCTTCGTTTACGTTTAATGAAAACAGGCGATTGGCTCTTCCGGCCCAGCAGTTCTAACAGACAGCCGGTGCAGTGGGCAAGGACCAATTGGTGCCGGCGGGAGGCGGGGCCTGCTGCGCGGCCTCGGTATAACTGCGCAGCCCGCGCGCCCGCTCTTCTCCCGGCGCGGACACCGGCGGGGCCATGGCTGTCACTTCCTTGTTGTCCGCGTTGGCCGCCCGGCTGTCTCTGCCCACGCAGGGCTGCCGCCTCCACCATCGCCCCTTCCACCTCGCGGCAGTTCGGTAAGTGGGTTGGAGGTCTTGATCAGCGCGGAAAATCGAGGGGAACGGAGGGCTGGGGGGGCCCGGGTCCCCGAGGGGCTCCGAGGGACGTGTTTCCTGAGCATCTTCGCCCCGGCGGTGGTGCCGCCGAGAGGGGTGTGATGGGGCGACGTGGCACCGAGCACGGCCGCAGCCCGCCACCGCTCGCCTGCTCGGCGGGACACCGCTACCAGGATGCTCGCTCGGGGCGGGTACCGGAGACCGCCTTTCGGAGGGAGCAGTCTCCCGCGGGCTCTGGGAGCCGCCGGGTCTCGGGCCAGCAGCGGGCGGGACGGGGCCGATGATGCGGAGCGAAGGCGCAGGCGGGCTGTGGGCGCCGCGATTTATGGGGGAGCACGTGGAGGTTACCGGCGGGAACCTGCCGGGCGCCCCTGGCTGTGAAGCCGAGGGGAGACCCTTTGGCAAGCGCCGGGAAGGGTTCAGAAAGAGCAGCCTTCAGCGAGCCTTCCATTGCCGGGACCCTAGCGGCGGAGAGGGTTGGTGCAGTCTGATGAAATCCCCGAGCCGGTTTGCTCGCGGGGTACCGCGCGGGCCCCGCCTCCGGGAGGTGGGCGTGGCCCTCGCTGCTCTTCCAGCGGCCCCCTCCACACCGAGGGAATGAATGTGCTGTGGTCACCAGGTCTGCGGCTGCAGCCCACCCGGAGCTTGGCGGTGACCGCTGGTCAGTGGCAGGCTGAGGACAGTGAGGTGATAAATCCCAGGAGGTTGCCAGGGCCTGGGGGAAGGCGCGATTGAGGGAGTTACTGTTTCATGGGTACAGAGTTTTAGTTTTACAAGATGAAGAGTTCTGGTAAGGGATGGTGGTGATGATTGCACAGCATTATGAATGTATTTAATACGTACTGAACTTTACACTTAAAAATGGTTAAGATGGTAAATTTTATGTTATGCATGTTTTACCACAATAAAAAAAATAGGAACAAAAATACCCTGGAGGAGGAAAGGGAAAGCTCTGTTTGCATTGCCTTAGGGAGGTAATTGGCTTTTCCCGATTTTTCTGGACCTCCAACTCCCATTCTTAAACCTAGGCGAAGAGTCTTCGGCGTGGGGGGAACGGGTTGTTATTTTTCTCTCCAAAACGTGCACCCTCTGTCTTGTCAATATCTAGAGCGTTTGCATTGCTAGGATCCTAGGCCTTGTAACTGCAGCCCTTTTTTCCAGCAAATGTTCACTGTGTACCAGACACAGCATTTGAGATAATAAAAACTCTTCTTTCCTTAATGGAACTCATGTACCTGGCAAGGGGCAGAACACAGTGTGTGATTTCCACTCAGTGTAAAAATGCTGTTCGAGTCATTTCCAAGGCGCTGCTTCTTGGAGGCTTTCATTAGTCTGACCCCGAACTGCCCTTCTAGCCCCGCCTTCATTACTGTCTGTTCTCTCACCTTTCCCCCTCCTTGGTCAGTGCGGGCCACCTGAACCGGACCTTTCACAGGCTTTCATGATTGACAAGAGATTTATAAAGATCCTCTAATTCGTTACCTGAAGAACTAGACCAGTTTGCTTACACTCTCCGAAAACAAATGCTCTCCTTCACCTGCCTATCTGAACGTACAAGTAGGCGCCGCATCCGTGAAGTCAATCCGTATTTTTTTTTTCCTTTTTGTCTTTTTTCGTGACCGGCAACGGATCGCAACCCTCAGTGTCGCGCCTGTACCGGACCGGGACCAGCAACGGGATCGCAACCCTCGGTGTTGCTCCCGCACCTCGCTCAGCCAGTGAGCGGCTCTAGCCAGTGAGGCGGCCGGTCTGTATGTGGCATCCGAACCCTCGGCAGGAGCGCTGCCGCGCTTCCCAAGCGGAGCACTGTAGCAGTGCGCCACCAGACCGGCCCCAATCCGTATTATTTGTACTGCACATTTGGTGTTTTTGTTTGTTTGTTTGCTTTCGGTGGCTGGCTGGTACTGGGCCCGTTTGATATTTACAGTGCCATGTATTGCTTTGCATACTGGTGGCTGGGTAATGTTAAACAACTATATCTTTTTAAAAATAGAAGTCTGCATGTATTCCTATTTTGTTGTTGGTATGAGGGTTTTATAAATCTCCTGGTTAGAGAAATAGTTCTGTAGCCTACGAGACAGTGGGGTATAAGGGTTAATGGGCTTTGGAGGCAGAATTTTGCTTTGAAGTCTTGTTTCTTCTATCCTCAGTCTCCTCTTCTCTATAACAGGGTTATCATAACCAAGGGCACTGTGAGTAATGTATATAAAAGTCTTAACAAAATGCCTAGCGTTAGTTCCATTCCCTTTTGTATCTTACTTCACTTGTTACTGGTCTTATTAATTAGTAGGTAACAACTCTTTCCAAAATAACTTGATTGTGAACTGTAAAATATTAGTAAAACTGAACTGTGAACTGTGAACTGTAAAACTAATATTAGCCACTAATATTAGTTTTTCATGGAAAAGTATAGTGCTGTCTGTGTAAGCTATTGGATTAAGAGGAAAGTGAAGAAGATACTACCGACTTGGATTTTGGTTTCGAATATTATTTGAACGGTCCTGACTTTCTAGTCAGTCTAACAGTCCTGACTTTCTAGTCTGTTGATTCATTATTTTAATGGAAATTTTTCTAAACACATTTGTGAAGGCATTTAATTCCTAAATAAATGTTAGCTATGTACTTATAGTGTTTGGATTCCCTGTGGGACTGAGCCAAGTCTCCACTTCCCTGTTTATTTTGAGGTTACTGTTACTTTATCTGCCCCTTGGCAAAAGAGATGACGAGTTAGTTAATGACTCACTCCCAAGGCTGTGTTTCACATTTTGCAGAAGGAAGCAAAGGAGGGTTAAAACGCAGTTACATTGTGAAAAATATTCATTGCATTGTGGCTTTGTTTTTGGTTCATGATACTCTGACAGTGTTTTGTTTTTTTTTAAAAGCTAATTGGCATAACACCCAGAACCTGCCTTTGGAAGCAAAGATTAGAACACTGGCTTCTCTCAGAACCCTGTGTCCTTAAGTTTTGTATATCATGTTTAGTCTGAATGTGCTACTACCATTTTCTCTTAAGTTTTTTGCTTTCAAAAGAAACTTTTTATGAAGTACAAGCTAAATCTTTCTCACTGAGTATTTATATATAGGAGGGGTCTTCAAAAAGTTCATGGAAAGATTAATATCATCTTTTAATTCTATTTTTCCATGAACTTTTTGAAGTACCCTCCTCTGTGTGTGTGTGTGTAGATACACATAAAGAGAAGAGAGTAAGAAATTAATTTTATTAAACATATATGCCTGGTACTTTATGTATGTTATTTCATTCAATATGAATGACTGTCCTATGCGCTTTTTAAGAAGTTTTCACTCTATAGTGTTCCACAGTTAGGAATGTATTTCTGGCCTGGGTTGGGTGTTCTGGGTACTAATATAAATCAGGAATGTTGTCAGGGGTATTTGTATCAGCAAAGCCCTTTTAATGAAGTCCTCTTCAACTCTAATTTGGAAATGGATTTGTAAATATTAACATGTTTTCAATTCCTTAATATTCCGTGGGTGTAAATTAAATGCTATTATATATTTTGTGCCATGCTAGTATCATTACATAAAATCTGGGTAAAAGTATTTGGTTTGCTATAAAATTATGTGATCTTAATACCTTACAAGATGCAATACATAGTAATATAAGTTTTAGATAAAATTAATTATTGCCTTATATTTAAGACATTGAGATTTGGTTTAAAGTAGGTGTTTAATCACGATGCAGATAAAAACCAGGTATTGAAGGCTTGAAGATTGTTAAAGGTTTAAAATTTGATTTTAACTAGCAGTGGCCTTGAGAATTAATTCTATCTGACCATACAAGATATCCAGTACCTTGATGTTATCCCTGAGAATCAAATACGCACTGTAGGGGGAAATTGTTGTTTCATTGGTCTTGAGGTTGGAGCAGTCCTCATTTGACACTAAAGACAGAAATCTGAAGGGAAAGAGTTGTTTTCGTGGCATTTTTTTAATTAAGGAAGAGATGCTTACTTTACTTTAAAGGAATGGGTACTTTATTGTAAAGACTTGTGGAAATAAGAAAAGTAGGAATCTTCTGCATTTGAGCTTCATGGAACCTAGGAAGAGCTGCATAATGGGTTCTTGTTGGAAGGAGACAGGCTTTCAGAAACATGAACAGGTTTTGGGAACTGGAGGTTCTTCTAGATCCTGAGTTTTCTCCTTGTCCCGTGCCCAGTGGCTGTTTTCTGATCCCTTGCCCTGATTGTCTCCCACTGATAATGACTGCTATTCTCTTTGACTCTGCTTTCTGTGACTTCTGCTGCTGCTTTCATCCACAGGTCCTCTGTGGTTCCCTTTGAACTCCCTTGGGGAGAAGCTCTCACTGGTCCTGTTAACTCCCTCTGCTCCTGTTGGGTTAAGCTTTTGCACAACTGGACCTCTGGCCATCCTAGAAATTGTTGCCCTTGGCGTCAGATACTCACTCCGGGTCTGTCAGCTGTGGATGGGGCAGTGCGGTCCTAGGGTAGAGCAACTGCCACCTATGAGAACGAACCCACTTGGGCCCCTTCGCTCCCCCTATTCCTACCAGAAAAGTCTTCCCCACAGGGAGATGTGGGGAGTTGTAGACATTTTGAGGTTTGACCTGTCTAGTATATTGTTTATTGGTTTAACAATATACATAATTTATATATTTAAAAGCACCATAAAAATTAAAAGCCAATCGACTGGGAAATTATTTGAAACATATAACTGGATGCTAACACCATGGGCAAAACACAAACTATATTTGGCATATAAGCACATAGCAAAAATTTTAACCTCATAGTGGTAAAAGTCAAGGAAGTTCAAGTCAAAACAATTAAAACTTTTTTTTTTTTTTTTTTTTTTTGGCCTATCAATTTAGCAATGATCAGGAAGCAGGATCATGTAGCAATTAAGAGCTCAGACTCTGATATGGGACCCAGCTTGGCCAAGTACTAATTGTTAGTCACTTAAACTCTGAGCTTCAGATTAATGGTAGTAACGATTCCAGTCAAATTTATCCCCCTAAACATATAGCTGGACACAAATTTACCTCTTTGAATCTGTCCTTCTGAGATCAGCTCCCCCTCAGATTAGTCACTATATATTTTAATCTAAGCTTTAACTTTTTGGTATTTAATAACAACTTTTTTATAGTCTGAGCTTTACTTTTTACAAAAATTCAAGCTATGTTGGTTTTGTGACTCTGTTGCCTTCTGCAGAAATGAAGCGGTTGTCATTTCTGGAAGGAAACTGGCCCAGCAGATCAAGCAGGAAGTGCGGCAGGAGGTGGAAGAGTGGGTGGCCTCGGGCAACAAGCAGCCACACCTGAGCGTGGTTCTGGTTGGGGAGAATCCTGCAAGTCACTCCTATGTCCTCAACAAAACCAGGGCAGCTGCAGATGTGGGTATGTGTCACTCTCAGGCCCTGACTGCTGTTAGATTGGGGTTTATTCAAGGCACACTCCATTTTGATTTGTGATTCCTTTCTCCGATTAGAAAATCCAAGCAGAGGAGGCTAATGTGGGACTCAGGCTATATCTATTGGGGAGGCTTATAGACTAGGACAGGACGTGATTGGTATTCGATGTGATTGGTATTCTTGGTGTCCTCTGGACTATAAGATCAATTCTGTTCTTAGTCTTGACATTTGGCAGGTGACCTTGAACACGTTTTACATTTGCTTCCTTTGAGCGATAATGAGAGTCTCTAACCGAGGCGTTTGGGTGTTTGCAGTTTCAAGCTGTATGGTGTTAGTGGGAAAGATTGAGCAATCAGTGATATAGCCAAGACCACAGTCATAGATATGAAGGAAATGACTCTGACTTCTGGGAGACAGCTTTCAAATTTCTTCACCAATTGGTTTCAAAGCCAATCATTTAGTCTAAAAGCAGTTTGGGTCTGCGTGATGAAGGTTTGTGTTGTAGATCTCTCGGTACCGCAGAGTCCTGTGTGATTGTAGACAAGAGGAGGGTGGGCCCAGGTATACCTTTGCGCGCTCATCTGTGGACCAGTGGTCTGAGTGCAGGAGCCCTTCCCTTCTGAAGGGCTGTGAAACCTCTGTGGTGGCTGGGCCGAGTTACTGGCCCTTGAGCCCTTGGTACACTCCAGTCTGTATCACTGAGGACAGGGGCCTCCTGCCTGTTTAATTGAAAGCCTTTAGTAAAAACCTCTAGAAAATAGCAAGCCGTGACTTTTAAAGACATCGTGAGGTAGCATGGTGCAGTGCACAGAACATGACCTTTGGAACCAGAAAGACTGGCTGTGTTGCTAGCAGTCTTGGTTTCTAATCTCTGTGAGCCTCAGTGTCCTTGTCTGTCAATGCTGATGAGGATCACACAGAATAATGTGTAGGAAGTATTGAGCTAGTATTCTCTAGTGTGTATATTTGTGAAGTCACTTTTTTAGGTTCCTTGTGAGCCATTTCAGCTTTTAAGCTATGAGGGTGGATGTGACGATCAAAAACCTGTACGGTAGCAGAGCATGGCAACATAGCAGTGCTCATTAAATGCCTCAATATTTTTTTTAACCTTGAAATTGTCTTATAATAGGAATCAACAGTGAGACAATTGTGAAACCAGCTTCAATTTCAGAGGAAGAATTGTTGAACTTAATCAGTAAACTAAATAATGATGATAATGTAGACGGCCTCCTTGTTCAGCTGCCTCTTCCAGGTGAGTTGTGGACTCCACAGTTAAAATGACTTCTGAGGAGTGGAGAGGCTTGGTTGCTTTATACGCTGGCCCTCCATCTGGATTTGACTTAAAGGCGAGGTAGACCCAAAAGAGTGAATATTTTATTAGAAATGGGACAGACCTACCCAGAATACCTTTGGGATTGAGATCTTGGTACAAAGAACAGCGGAGGGAAGTGGATGTAAAAGAGGATATTGGCTTTGATATTGGCATTTGGCTTTGCTTGATGTGAGTTCCTTCCATGCAACATGAAGAAGTAACTGATGGAGGCAAGTTTCAGAAGGGGAATGGATTTGCATGATTAACCAGATAAGCTGGAGTCAAGCACTGCTACCTTCACAACAGTGATTTAAGGCCACTGCTCTGATTTCTTTTTCAGAGCACATTGATGAGAGAAAGATCTGCAATGCTGTTTCTCCAGACAAGGATGTTGATGGCTTTCACGTAATTAACGTAGGGCGAATGTGTTTGGACCAGTATTCCATGTTACCAGCTACCCCATGGGGCGTGTGGGAAATAATTAAGCGAACTGGTAGGTATATCTGTGTTAGTATTATAAAAGTGGTACTTGCAAATGGTAAAAATTCCTATAGTACCATAGAGTGGAAACCCCAACTCCACATCCTCCAGTTCTACTTCCCAGAGTTTACTATGCTTGCCCATGACTGTTTTTGCTATTTATTTCTGTGGGGGCTGGCCAGTACCAGGGATCCGAACTCTTGACCTTGATGTTATATAACACAGCATTCTAACCAGCTGAGCCAAGTGGCCAGCTCTGTTTTTGCTCTTTAATACAGAAACCTCAGTGAAGGGAATTTAAGATTTCATAGCGGTGATAGTGCACATTCAAATAACATTCTGTAGCTTACAGGGTGCTTTCTCCTGTCTCCTGTTTTCTTTTAGCCCTCACTGTGTGTAGCAAGTGATAGCTCTGACTGACTGATGAGGCAATAAGTTTAGTGACTTCCTTCACTATCAAAATTGGCTTCATGTCCTAGGCCTTTTGACTTGCTTCTCCTTTGGTACTCATTCTAAGACAAAATGGCAGTACTCTTAATGAAAATATATATGTTTTTTCAAAGGCATTCCAACCCTAGGGAAGAATGTAGTTGTGGCTGGAAGGTCAAAAAATGTTGGAATGCCCATTGCGATGCTACTACATACAGATGGGGCACACGAACGTCCTGGAGGTAAGGAAATTGCTTTCAGAGCAGCATCCTGTTCTCCATCTTTTGTTTTACTTTGTATTTGCTGTGACTTTTTAAACAGATACTCAGGGAGTAACCCTTGTAGAGAAGCTGTACTCAGTGTCACCAGAGCGTTTATTATGAAAATAGCCTCAGAAATTAAATTTTGAGTATAAGCATAGTTGTAGGCAATTAGAAAATTTTAGTTATGGCTTTGATAGTTGGAGCTAAGAGGCAGTTCTTGTTTGAAGTTAGTATCCTGTTCTGTCCCATTTGGTGGAGAAAAATCTTAGATCATTGCAAAGGACTGAATTGATATGACTGTAATATGTCATGTCAAGTTCTGTTAATTTGTCTCAGAAAACACCTCATGAATCAGTTATCATATGTGATTATTGGAATAATGACCTTACATGATTATATTAGAAATAATGGCAAAACTATAATATTTCCAGATATCTTTCAGCATATTAAAAAAAAAAAAGAGCAGTTCTAGTGGTATTTTGCTTAGAAGAGGTAAAATTCTTGAAAGGCTGTTAAATAGGATAAAGAATAATTTTAATTATTTACGACTCCATAGGGTAAAATTAGGGCCAATGGATAAAGGCTACAAGAAATTGGGTATTAATTTTAAAAAGTAAATGACAATTAGCTGTCCAGAAAATATGGCATAAGCATTAAGTCAGTTATTTTTCAGAGATGTTGAATTTCTGCAATGACTTGACTAGTTGAGATCTAATCCAGAGCTCAGCTTTGACTGAGAAAGCGAGACGTCTATTTTTTTCTGCACAGGTGATGCCACCGTTACAATATCTCATCGGTATACACCCAGAGAGCAGTTGAAGAAACATACAATTCTCGCAGATATTGTAATATCTGCTGCAGGTGAGAAAACACGGGGAGAGGGAAGGAAGGACTACACCTCAGAAGACTGAGGCTGTACCTCTTATCTTAGAATTTGCCTGCCTCAGGGCCGGCCCGGTGGCGCACTGCTACAGTGCGCCACTTGGGAGCGCGGCGGCGCTCCTGCTGAGGGTTCGGATCCCACATACAGACCCGTTCCCGCTCACTGGCTGAGCGAGGTGCGGGCGCAGCACCGAGGTTTGCGATCCCATTGCTGGTCCCGGTCCGGTACGGGCGCGACACTGAGGGTTGCGATCCGTTGCCGGACACGAAAAAAGACAAAAAGGAAAAAAAAAAAAAAAAAGAATTTGCCTGCCTCACTGCCATTACATTCATCATCCCCTAGTAATGGTACTTTGAGCTGCCTTCAAAGATGAGGATAGAGCTGTGGTTGAACTGCTGGTTTCCGGCATCCCGTTACAGGCTGGATGGGTGAATGTTATTCCTAAAGCCTCAAAATATTTCTATTTACTATATGGACTTTATGTGTTTCTTTGGTTAATATTTTTAATAGTTTTCTTTTTTTTTTTTTTTTTTTTTTTTAAAATATGTTAATTCCTTTTTCCAGGGCTCTTGAAATTAAAATTGGCATCCCGTTACAGGCTGGATGGGTGAATGTTATTCCTAAAGCCTCAAAATATTTCTATTTACTATATGGACTTTATGTGTTTCTTTGGTTAATATTTTTAATAGTTTTCTTTTTTTTTTTTTTTTTTTTTTTATAAAATATGTTAATTCCTTCTTCCAGGTCTCTTGAAATTAAAATTAGACAAGAATCTGATGGGTGGAATCTCATTTTCAGTACTAAGTTGATCATTTCAGTCTCCATTTCCAGGCATTCCAAATCTAATCACAGCAGATATGGTCAAGGAAGGAGCAGCAGTCATTGATGTGGGAATAAATAGAGTTCAAGATCCTGTAACTGCTAAACCCAAGTTGGTTGGAGATGTGGATTTTGAAGGTAAATGGTATAATTTTAAAAATATATAAAATCAAATACTATCTGTAGTGGACATTTAGGACAGGTCATTTACTTTTTTTTGGCAGGGGAGCTGGCTGGTATGGGGATCCAAAACCTTGACTTTGGTGTTATAACACTGTGCTATAACCAACTGAGCTAACCAGCCAGCCTCATTTGCTTTTTACCTAATTTATAAATTATGTCGCCTGTAATACTGCTTAAAATGCTTTTCACAAAAATTAAGAGAAATCTTTTAAAGATTATAGCCTTCTAGGTTTATTTTAGGTTTTTCTGTCATAGATTATGGAGAACAGGTATAAACTTTTCAGAGACTTGTTTTTTTCCTTAGACTTATTTCATAATTCGAATAACTTCATGACTTTTAACAGGTCTGAAAATTTCATGAAGTAATTTTCCAAAACCATCAAGTCTTCTAAAAAGCATTACAAATTTCTCATTTTCACATTGAGAAGAGAGATCACAGATCTGAAATGTTAAAAAGGCCCAGGAAAAAGCCATATTCCCAAAATAATGGAATCTGTTGGTAGAGTTCTCCTTTTGGTTAAGATAACATGTTTGTCTGAATTTTATGCTGATAATCCTACTTATAGCTTTCTTTATCAAGTAGAGCAGTCAAACCCAAGCCTAGTATTTTCCCTTTAAGATTGGGTTAAAAAAATTTTTTTTCTCACTTTCCAGAAAATTGCTTTGCTTGGTTCTTGGGCAAAATATATCTAAAATTAAGAAAATGTTATAGGCAGGTATTAAGGTAATGCTTATTATTATTATAGTTATAGATCCCACACAGTTAACCGGCTCAGATGTTTCTTTTTAAATTTGTTTAATACGGAGGAAAAGTAGGGCTGGTAAATTATAGTTATTCAGATTTACGAATATGTATTGAACAACTGCTTACTATGTGCATGTTATTTCATTAGTGTTCAAAACCTTTACAACTGAGCAATTTGATGTGATTGTTAAAATGAGTTTGACGTGTATGAAGGTGCTTCTAATATATTATTTTTTCTCTGCATGCTTTTTTCATAATATGTTAAAATATATACATATCCTTTGCCATAACTGAAGCAGCCTGCCTGTCTTTTTCTATGTAGGAGTCAGGAAAAAAGCCAGTTACATCACTCCAGTTCCTGGAGGTGTTGGTCCCATGACAGTGGCGATGCTTATGAAGAATACCATTATTGCTGCAAAAAAAGTGCTGAGGCCTGAGGAGCGGGAAGTGCTGAAGTCTAAAGAGCTTGGAGTGGCCACTAATTAACTCTTGTGTCTTCTACCACAAACAGAACTCCAAGCCAGTTCAAGAAGCAAAGCAGGCCAATAGAAATGCAATATTTCTAATTTATTCTACTGAAATGGTTTAAAATGATGCGTTGTGTTTATCGACATCTTAAATGGGTGGGTGTTTGCACACATGGCTTTGCAGTACTTCACCAGGGAGCACACCAGTGTCATGCTGGGTCATGTGATCTAGCCAGGAGCAGCCATTGACCTAGTGATTAATGTGGAAGACATTGTCACATTGAGAATGGATGCTTAACCTTTGTCAAGCCACTTCAGTTAAAAATTGGCCTTTTCTAGAATTGCATTTCCTAAGTGCTATTCCAATAAGAGTTGATACTCACTTTAGGTTGCAAACCTCTTGAGTTCAACTGGTCAAACCAAAGGAAAAATGTTGCTAGAGAAAATTAGGGAAAAAGTGAAAAGGAAGAAATGGTGGTAATTGAGTAGAAAAGAATTATCTTAATTTACATACATATTGATTGATAACCAGATTTATCAAAATAGAACTGAATTGGCTAGGAAGAAGAGAAACTACATGTTAATAGGCCGTCTTTTTGTGGCTTAGTCACTGGGAAAATGTTTAGGGTTGTTCCTTCTGTTGGCTCTCATTTCATGTGTTACCCTTCAGCAAGGTCTCCTCATTTTAGTTTTTTAGGATTGAAAGGCTAATTTTATAAATTATTCAATATATTGTCATATTTGGCTTTTGCTATATCTTTAAACTTCATTGTTAAATTTTTGTATTGTTAGGGGGTGTCTGTATGGTCTTTTTGGTATATCTTGAAACCTATTTTTGAAAAACAAAACTTGGGCTTGATAATCATTAGGGCGGCTTGTATAAATATGCAAACAACTTTTCCACCAAAGAATTGTCAGAAGCTGCCTGCTTTTCTCTGATACCCTCTGTTGGCCTTCCCAAAAGATTTATAAGAGATCGAGTAATTGAATTGATTCAGACTCTCTGATTAAAGGTTTTTTTGTTTTTTTGTTTTTTAATAAAATGCATCTGTCTGGTGTGAAATGAGTTTCTGAAATACCATATCTTCCTACTACTGTCTTAGTTGTGACCTAATCAAAATTAACTTATCTTATTGGATGTAATCAATGTATATATACCTATATTTGGTAACACTCAATCCTATATCCTTAAACAAATTGGTTTAGAGAGCTGAGGTGAAACCAGCCTAGTCTTTTTAGTCTTATATCCAAACAGACTGTGCCAAGCCAGGAGCTTAATCTGTGAAATTCATTCAAGTGGTTAGTCTCATTCTGAATGTTCTGTAAACCATGTGTTTAATTTACACATTGCTAGAAAGGATTTCTCCTTGATGTGCTTGCCAAGTTCTCAACATATGTATGAGAGTACTTCAAAAAGCTCAGGAAAGGTTCATTTTATCTTTCAATTCTGCTTTTCCATGAACTTTTCTAAGTACCCTCATGCGCGCGCGCGCGTGTGTGTGTTTAAAGTATTAGTTTGATTTGACAGATTGGAAGGTATTTGCTGTGCATATTCTAAGGTGGGGATAGGTCCTTGTATACTTTGGCTTTCACACAGGGAGAGGTAGCTCCTGCTGCAGACAGCTGAGGCAGAAAGAGAAAGGAGAATAATTGCACCTACTCTCTCCTTATTCCTCTACCAGCTGGCTTTATTCTTTTGACAGTTTTCTGGAGATGAAAGAAGATGGTAGTTTGCTGGAAATGTTTTTGTAAGTGAACTCAGGTCTATAAGCCATGCCTACTGACATACCTAAATTATTAAACATGGAGCAAGATGAGCAGATGGTATTAAGTTTTATTGAATTATAGTTACAAGTGGAAAAAATTACTGACCTACTGCATGGAGAAATAACAATATGTCAGCCTGTTAAAAGCTATTGAAATTAAAATGTTCACGTATATACAAAATATAAATGATGTGTAAGGTAAAAATTACAGTGATCAATTTACAATAACAAAAAAATTAACATCATACTTTTACACCTTGTTTGATTAATCAAGCACATTTACTCCAGAAACCTTAACATTTCTACAATTTAATTTGGACAAAGTTCTATTCCAAATCAGCTAGGCTTTAAAACTGAAATGTTAAGGGTAAATTGTTAGCTCTCCCAGGATTGGTGTAGATGAAGATATAGAATTTATACTTAAGCTCAGGTGATGGTTCTGTATTAGTGAACAGCTAAGTGATTCTGCTGCTATCAGAAGTGGTAGAGGTTTAGGGCTTTACCCCTTGGCAGTATCCCTTAGAAGGGAGCTCAGATTAAATTTAATGAACACTTAGAGCTTTTTATGGACCAGGCATTATGCAAGGTTCTGGGGGTTACAGAGACAATTACCTGTCCTGGTACTCCAGGTGTTAATGATCTAGTGTTATTTGTCTTTTAAAAAACAAACAGAAAAAAAAAAAGAGAAGAAAAAGCACCTGCATTTGTCATCTTGAGTAAATGTAGTAGCTTTAACTAGTGATTTACTCAAGATTCAAATCTATAGTTGTTTTGGAGAAAGTAAATGTCAGAAGCATTGTGGCTATCAGGCACAGAGTAGGTGTTAAATAAACATGGTTGGTGTTCGTTAAATGCAGATTGAAAAAAAAAGTACTAGTATTAAATTTCATAGGGAAGGGGTTTGCCTCATTAAAATTGGTTTTAATCTACCCACACTGCTTCCAATCATTCTTTTAAAGTTCTAATTTGGTTAATATTGCAAAGTTATAATCTTCCAAAATGTGACATTAGCTCTGCCTAACAGAATGGAAGTTTGGCTTTGGGAATCAGCCACTGAAAATTTGCAGGAAGGACTCACCCAAATGCATAAAGAAACTTGATTCCAGGTATGAAAAACCAGTGATATTAATTTAAAGGATCATTTTGTTGGTCTTTCATGTGGTTTGAGATTTTACTTTAATAAGAGCCATTTTATCTGAGAAACATTTATCCACTCAAATGTGTTGGTTCTTTCATTAACAGACTTTTGGAACTGGCTTTTCAATCTGGGAAAGGAGCAAGGCCCGTAATGCAGATGGTTCAAATTTTTCATGTGACCCTTAGAAAACAATGAGATGGAGAGAGAAAATAGGACCTTTACAAGATTTCTTAATATGCAAAATTGCAAAACAAATATCCCAACCTTGGTCTATTGACGTAAGAGTATTTTAATAGTTCTTGCAAGACCACCTAGGTTTAAATCTAACCTTTAAAAAATCTTAACCCACAGTTTTAAATATAAATTGACTATTGCCCCTTTATCTTTGCTATGGTTTTGGGGTGTAAGCATTTTTTTATTTCAAAAGAAATGATATAATTTTTATGCTGGACTGCATTTTAAAATAAGGTGTAACATTTAGCTTTAGGTATTATTTAATAACTGCAAGGACAAGGGGAGAGTTTTGCATCTAAGTAGCACTTTTCATAGACAGATCTCCGGTTTCATAGACAGATCTCTGTCAGGCAGAAGCACTCCCTCTGGTAAATAAGGAAGCAGCACAGAGAAGTTAAGGATTTGACCCAGACTCACAATTAAGACTAAACCAAATCCTCCCTCTATGCCTGGGCTAGGAGAGGCTGTGTCGTCCTAGAGTGTGGTCTCGCCGTCAGCCTCTCTTCCGTATTTGTCCAAGTCTGTGAAGTCATAGTCCGACTCCATCTCTATCTTCACCTGTGGCACCATGAAGACTGGGCTCCGAGAGTAGTTGAAAGCAGGTGAAGTGGGACAGGAAATTTTGAAGTGCAAGGTGATGCTGAACAAGAAGTAGGAAGGAAAAATGATTTACCTAGTTTTTGGTGTTTTTAACAGTATCCCCCAGAGCAGGGCTCTACTGCAGACAGTTCTGTCTTGGCTTCTTACCACATCACTGGAATGGGAACCAGCAGTAGCCTATCTATTTGGCCATCAGCCATAGCCATTTAACTGGTCTCGCCTGTTTCGACCTGTTCTTCACACTGCTGCCAAAGTGAACTTTGTAAATCACAAATCTTACCGTGGTTCCACTGTCTAAATTTCTCCATGGTTTTCTGCCGTTCAAAGGACAGAATCTAGCTCCTTCGCATAGCAAGACAGGGCCTTCTATGCTTAACACTCCTGCCTGCTGGCCTAGTGTGACTGCCCTGTCCATCCCAGTATGCTTTGCTCTTTGCCCTGTGTGTTTGTGTTCTCAGGCCTGTGCCCACTGCCTGAAATGCCCTTTTCTCCTTTGCTCTGTGCTGCCCCACCCTAGACATCTGGCAGATTCCCATTTATGGTCCAGATAACGGTAGTCCCTCCCTTTGACAACTGTCCTTTCTCTTCCGTGTGTTCCATTACTGTTCTTGCACATGGTGCCCATGTCTTTGTTTACATGGCTTTCATACTCTCAGGGATTAAGGATCAAACCTGGTAGATCACTGATGCTCAATATTTGTTAAACTAGATTATGTTGCTCAGCCTTTTCCTTAACTGAAATGGAATCCTGCTATTTAGTGGTCTTTGTTTCCATCTATTTTCATAGACTCAGTAAAACACCAGTGTAGTTGGGAAATTACCAAATTTTCTGCTTTTCTCCAGTTACCAAATTTTCTGCATTTCTGATCTTGTCTAACAGCTTCATGTAATTTAACAGGTTTGGAAACCCCTATCCTGGTCCATATTGGGGCAATTAGAGATTTGATTTACTGTAGACTTTTCTTGAATGAAAATAAAAGGGTAAACAGACTGCTTTCCTCCTAACACATGTGTCTATAAAGATCAGTGGCATTAGGGGCATAGAAGCCCTGACTGGGGAGGTGGGACGACAAAAAAGGCAGAGGGTTAATTTGGATATGTGACTCTTCTGAGGTCACTGTCCTTGGGCCTGCTGCTTAGGGAGGGCTGAACTCTGGTGATAAGTCTGTCTTCTCTTCCTGGCAGTGTGATAACAGCTTTGTCTCAATTCAGAAGAACCTGTATATGTTTCCCAAAAAACTCTTGTGTGAGTGCCGTCTAAGTCTGGAGATTTATCTGCCTCTAGACTTGGGATAGCCTGTGCTGTTACTAAAGTTTGTCTAGTTCAGAGTGATTCCTGTTCATTCTGGGGCATGGGGTAGGGTGGGACTGGCCCTACCATCTTCCCTACGGAAAAGTGAGGCAAAGATGTTCTTGTCTCTGAGTTCCTCTTTTCCGTTTCTGAGCCCACTTTGTGTGTAATTATCAAGTCCCACTTTTCTCATGGGGGGCTCTTAAGAACACCAAGGATCATACTGTTGGCATGGGGGCTTCTGGTGAGTGGGCCTTGAATCCTTTCTTGACTATTCCTATCTCTGCTTAATCTTGATATTTAGTTAGCTTTCCTTGATACCCTTCCTGATCTTTGCTAATTTACTCTGCTGTTATTTTATTCCATAGAGTATTAGAATACTTGGTGTTTTGATCCTTAGCATTCATTTTTCCTGGTTTTCAATGATACATACTTAAGCCATGTCTTGTGTTCCTCTGTTGTTTTCTTTTTTTCAATATTTGCTTTCGATTTTCGTTCTAATCCCTTGCAATAATTTCCTTTCCTAAAGTTGAATACCTTTGTGTGTTATAACCACATTGTTATGTCAGTGAAAGGACACATTTGTTACTTGACGCTCAATAGTCAGGTCCCTCAGCCTTTGTCTCCCTGTGGCTTCTATTGAGACATCAGCTAGCCTGGGAAATCCTAGTCCCTCAACCTTCCCAGCCTTTGCTTGGTCTCTTATCTAATCCCCAAGGAGTCTACCTAATGGCTTTTACCTTCGATCGAGTTCTGAGTCACTGAAGGAAGAATCAGAGTGAGTAACTCCAACTGGAAGATCTTTTTCCTGGCAGGAAAATTAAAAGGTCAGATGTGGAGCAGGTTTGAGAACTCACTGGAGAACATCCTGTTTCTCCAGTGCTTCCCCACCATTTCTTTTCTATTCCCCAACTCTATGGCCAACACTACACGAGGAGAACTGGGGCCTCACAGAGATGGGTGGCCTCTGACTCAGTTATTCCTTCACAGAGATGGCTTTTAGCTGGATTAGGAGGGTGTGAGGCACAGGGAAGAGACAGAAAGAATGATGGAAGTATACAAATAGGAGTGGGGGAGGAAAGTGAGGAACTCAGAAAGATCTCGAGGGACCTATGATGGAGAGTGGGGATGGGAAGCCCTTGCCCTTGAGGGTACTGGTGGGATCCCCTGGCTACCCACTCTAATCTGGGTCTTTGAGGAAAGTGGCAAGCCCGACATTAGAAGCACCAGGGTCAGAGCTGAGGCTAGGATCTTACAGAAGACTCCCAGAACAGGCCGTGTTGTCTAGATGACAGGACTGTCCACCAGTAGGATGCTGAGGCTGGTAGGGGTTCCAGGCAGTCACAGAATCTCCCAGGATCTTCACTGCTATGCCTCATCTCTCCCAGGCAGCCTCCCTTTCAGTGGATGGGAGGTGCTTATGATTCACATAGAATCATAGCCCAACCACTGGCACCTTCAGTTCTACCTAATTTATGATACCAATGTGATGCTACCTGTTTCTCTAATGGGGAAAGCTCAGTTCTGATTGAAGCTCTCAATCATTTTGACAACAACTGGAAAACATGGGCCATTTGGACTGTCGTGGTCTGAAACAGCACAGAAGAGGGCCAGTTGGTGCCACTGGCATCTGGGGGCACCAGGGGAAAGGAAGGAATGAGGGGTTTTGCCTAAACTAATGTGAAGAATGGTCACTGGAGTCTGTGGGGTTTGCTTTGGGGTTTCCATTTGGTTGGAGCCTCAGTCCTCATGGTCCAGTTCTCTCTGATCTGTGCCTAATACAGGAGCCCTCTAGCATCCAAAACGATTAGATCCCCCTGAGTTACAGATGGAAGGAAGTTCCTCAGGGGAGAGATAAGGGATTAGTAGTAAGTAGGAAGGGAGAGACACCATGTGTTTTACTTACTGGCAATGCAGTGGATACCGTTTTGGGGATCTGACTGGACACTTTCCATGGGGATCTTTATAACTGAGGGAGAAGGGAACTGGGGCTGGAGAAAAACAGTGGGAGAAGCTTATGAACACCATCAATACAACAGGTTTGGCTTTCTAGCCAAGGTGGAAAATGTACGCATCCACAGCGTGCAAACCACCCTTCTCACATCCACACTAGACAGCTGGGGGTAATGCAAACACTGTGGCCCACGGAGGGGAAATGGGCAGCTGGCCTGCTGTTGTAGACACACCACTGGACAGGATGGAACTCTTCCAGGAATGTTACTCCTCAGAACAGTTTCATCTGTCACGGTAACCAGTCACTTGGGAAAGAACCTCACACAATAGCTATATTGCTGTAAAGACATGTGTAGAATGAATTGGTATAAATTGAATCCTGTTTTTCCATTAAATATATCATACAACCCAGAGATGCTTTTTCCCAACCCTGAATAGTTCCTGGCATGTGGGAGCCACTCAAATACTTATTGAATGAATCAATGAAAGAATAAATATTTGACTTTGAAAAGCACTTAGACTGTTTCTTTGTTTTCAAAACTACCTTTGCAAGTCATCTACAAAAATCATGTGAATGAATTATGGGACTCTTTCCTTCCTAGAAGAGGACAGTTATTAAGAACTAGGGGAGTTTGGGCCGATGACTACCATCAGAAGATGGTTTAATCACCACCAACCAGTCAGCAAAGATTTGCCTATGAACAGCTTTCATTTGCATTTGCAAAAGGCAAGACCTCTAGAACAGTACAAGGTGGATATAGGGATGTAAGGTCAGGCCAAAGTGGGAGAATGGGAGCCAGGTCTGGCATTAGGAGATGGCAGTGGGCAGCTTAGTATATTGGAAATCAGCAGGGCCAAAGTCAGGAATGGTTTTCTCTTAATTCCCTATTAGACATTTAGCTATTTGAAGGTACTTTAAAAAGTCCATGGAAAAATAGAATTAAAAGATAATACAAATCTTTCCATGAACTTTTTGAAGTACCCTTGTATGTCCATCTTGGGTAATTTGTTTTCTTTTGGGGGACAGTTTCATTGTTTGTAATGAACACTTGAACTAGACTGTCCTTCTGCCTAACGTTTTGTGATTTGCTATACTTTCTGGGCTGGCTCCTTTTTGTTGAGTCCCTGAATGATTTGGGGGTGGGATGGGAAGGAAGCATGGGGTAAGAGAGGGGTAGGTGGGGCAACCAGGTGATCCCAGGCATCTGGGAAATGTGGTCACTCAGCGAGGACACATGACTCTTCCCCCACCCTCATCCCTAATATCCTAGGGGCAGGTCCAAGCAAATCTTTTCCCCAGCCCTTCCTGTTTGTCCAGGAGGCCAGCCTACTAGTAAGCCCCCATTACACCCCTTCCCCAGGCCCACTCCATTTTTTGGAGGTAAGTCCTCATGACCTCCTTCCATGCTGGAGCTGTCTTCCATCTCATTCCCGTGGGGACTTGTACTGCTGTTGCTAATGACCCTGAGAGCCCACAGTGAAGGAAAGACTGGGCACGGCCAATCAACTTTTCCTTGCACAGGAGGCTCATTCACTTTGGCCCACCCTGAGGATATTTACATGAACATAGCTCTCAGCACCACAGACCAGTCAAGGCAGAAGCCCCACCTCATCCTGGACTGGGCATAAGTGTTGCTGCAGGCCACCTGAAAAGCTACCACCTGGCCCCTGGCCCTGGCAGAAGTGGAGGAAGTGTCTCTTGATCTCTGCCCTCTGCCCAGGCCTCACATTTTCCCCACCTCCTCATCACTGTCCTCATGGGTCCCTTTCCTTCTCTTCTTCTTCTTGTCTGTCTCCTTTTTCTCTTTCTCTGGGAGGATGTTGTCAATCCAGGCCAGATCATGCTGGGAGAAGATGAAGTCCAGAAGCCTTCGAACAATGATGAGGCCCAGGATCTGTGGTGGGAAGACACACAGAGAGGCTGAAATTTGGTGGGAGTTCAGAGAAAACCATGGGCTTAATGCCCCAAACTTGGGCATAGGTTTTTCTCTCTTAGTTGGCTGAGTTCTGGGACTTTTTGTAGTCATTGTCTTTGGAGCCATCTCAAAGCTCCCACAAACCATTATTTATCTACCTTCCACCTTGGTTCCTTTCATCTGGCCTTTACTCAGGTGAGTGACCATGCCTACCAGTGACTGAGAGGGACAGGGCCTGTGCCAGCTGAAGTGGGGAGACAGGGAGGGAGACCATGGGCTGGAGAACTATAGTTATTCTTTAAATCAGTGATTCTCAAACTTGAGATGCATTGGAGTCACTGGGAGGGCTTGTTAATACACAAATTGCTGGGCCCCAGCTCCAGAGTCTCTGATTCAGCCAGGTCTGGGGTGGGGCCTAGAAATTGCATCTCTAACAAGTTTCTCAGGTGATGATAATGCTGCTGGTCTGGGAACCACACCTTGAGACCCTCTGTCCCTCTACCCCAATTTCTGAGAGCTGCCAAACTCCCTGTTAGCGAAAGCTGAATAAAGTACAGTGAGATATCTGGAATTTTAAAAGGAAAGTTTAGAAAGTTTGGTACTGTTCAGGATGAACAAATTAAGGGGAGAAACAAGCATTCCTTGGGGAGAATTAAAAGCTGACCTTTTAATAAGCTATACAGGCCCGGAATGGCTAGTTATACATATTGTCTTTTTTTTCTTTTTTTGTCCTTTTTGAGACTGGCCGCACCGCGCTCAGCCAGTGAGCGCTGTGAGCACATCGGTCATCCCTATATAGGATCCGAACTCTCCCGAGTGCGCCACGGGCTCGGCCCTACATATTGTCTTTTTACCACCAAGAACTGGCCATTAAATGAGATCATGGAGAAAACCATTCAGCTGGATTTAATACTGGTTTCTTGGTGTCATTGCTTCTTGGGAACAAGTACAGCTCTGGAGTTGGCCAAACCTGGGTTTTAAAAATCCTAGCTCTGAAAACATCAGTGGTTGCCAGGGGCAGGGGTGGGAAGAGGAGCTGTCTCGTGGACAGCAGAGGAAACTCTGGGGTGATGGAGCTGTTCTGTATCATGACTGTGGTGGTGGAATCACCATTTGTCAAAACTCATAGAGCCACAGAGTGCATTTTACTTATATAAGTTAAAAAAAAAAAAATGAACGGTGAGGATCAGGTGTGGATCTCACTCTGCCCTGTCCTGGTTGTATGACTTGGGCCACTCACTCATGCTCTTTAAGCCTCTGTTCTCATCTGTAAAATGGGATTACAGGTAGTACTTCAGGGGCTGGTGTGGACCAAATGGAACAGAACTCTCCACATGCTAATTGTTACTATTATTTTCCTTTCCCTTCCTCATCTCGTCTGGCTCTTTTACCTGCCTGTAATCCTGCTGACTGGGCCAACTGTAGAGCTAGGGCTGGTTATGAAGCTCACAGACCCTTCAAGCCCGTTGTCCAGACTGGGTCACAAACCCTTCAAATGCCAGGCTGGATCCCCAGACCCCTCACACGCAGGTCTATGAGCTAGGTAACTGGCAAACAGGTCCTTGGAAGCCATAGGTTGGAGAGCATGGCCATGCACGCAGTGTGGACACCCAAGGCAGTTGCCAGCCAAGGTGGCAGCGCCGTCCATGCGCTCTAACTCCACCCCCAACACACAATTTGCTTACAAAGAATGCACCACACCATCCCCAACCTGACATAAGGTGAGGGGATCAGATTAAATTATTCTATTTTCTCAACAATCCACCCCTTCAGGGTCCCTCGCTGTACAATCTACGCATTCAGAGTCTTTCATGATGTTCTCTTAGTGAGGATAGATGACCCTTACGTTCACCTATTACACATTCCATCCCAGTCCCAAAAGTCTTTAGTTTGTTGCAGCACCAACTCAAAATTCCAAAGTCTCATCTGAGACTAAAGGCAAAACAACTTTCAGCCATGAACCTGTAAAGAGTAAAAACAAGTTTATCTACTTGTAAGATACACTGGGACAGACATTGGGTCCACATTCCCATTCCAGAAGGGAGGAATAGAAAGGAAAAACAGGCCCCAAACAAATCCAAAACCCAAACAGGGCAAACATTAAGCAAACTGGGGCACCTGGACCCCTAAAGCGTTGGGCATCCTGGCTCCTACAGCTCCACCAAGTGCAGCCCATTGAGCTGCCCTGGTGCCTGCAGCTTTTCCAGACCAGCGCTTCACATTGCCAGCAGCCCCACAGTTCTGGGCTCCTGGTGGCAGTCCCACCATCCTGGCTCCACTAGACATTTCCTCAGTGGGGATTCTCTGTGGGGGCTCCGACCCCACTTTTCTGCTCCACATTGCTCTGTAGATGACCTCCATAGCGGCTCCACCCCCACAGCAGGTCTCCACCTGAGTCCCCCAGCTTTTTCATACATCTTCCAAAATCTAGGTGGAGGCTGCCATGCCTCCACCGCTCTCACATACTGCTGGCCTGCAAACTTAACACAACGTGAACACTACCAAGGTTTTCGGCTTTTGCTCTTTGGAGGTGCTGAGGCAGGATTGCTCCAGCCAGAGTGGCTGGGATGCAGGGAGCAGTTTGCCGAGGGCAGCAGTGCCCCAGGTCTGTTCTCCTAGGCCTCTGTGATGGGAGGGGTGCTCTCCCAAACTTTTGTAATGCCCTCAGGGCCTTTTCATTGTCTTGACTATTAGCATCTAGCTGACCCATCCCCAGCTCCTGAATTACTTGAATCAGCTTGGTTTACACCAGCTATTCACTCACAGTCTCAGGCAGTTCTGCAGCATTCACCCACAGTATGAACAACTGTATTTACTCAGTCACTCTTTTCTCTAGTTTAAGTGGCACCCAGTGAGCCATGTGTCTTTGGACAAATGCGACATGCGTTTACTACTTCATCTCTAGAGCACGTTACACCATCTATCCCTATGTCCCATAGCTGCAGCAGCCAGGGACTCTCCCTGTTTCTGATGCTTTACCGTCTCCCCAAGCCAACCAATTCATCCTGGGTAGACGGGACATAGGTGGTGAATTGGGTCACCTGTGGATTGCCCACTGGTTGTCCACCTGGTCGCATAGGCTGCTCACATTTCATTTTCTGATACACAACAGGTTGTGCCTGGAGATGCACAGTCTCCCTCAACTCACCACTGGGTTGGTTGTCTTCCCTGGTGTGAGAGGCAGGAGTGGCCAGTCACTGCACATCATCCTCCAGGATAATCATCCTTGCTTCTAACAACTCTGCTTTCTGCCACAAATCTCGATCAGTTTGCAGCATAGTGAACAGCAGCCAGGCTCCGGTCAGGAGAAAAGTGGCCACCAGAAACCATATGCTCAAGGATAGCCACATTTCCTCCTTCTCCCAAGGGGTTCTGACTCCTGTACCTGCTCAGAATCCTGCTCACAGCACCAATTGTTGAGCTCTTTTACCTGCCTGTAATCCCGCTGACTATACCAATTGTCTGGCTATTTTGCCAGCCCATAATCCTGCCAACTGGGCCAATTGTAGAGCTAGGGCTGGGTCTGAAGCTCACAGACCCTTCAAGCCTATTGTCCAGACTGGGTCACAAACGCTTCACATGCCAGGCTGGATCCTCAGACCCCTCACACACAGGTCTATGGGCTAGGTAAACAGGTCCTTGGAAGTCATAGGTTGGAGAGCATGGCCGTGCGTGTGGCGTGGATGCCCAAGGCAGTCACCAGCCAAGGTGGCGGTGCTGTGCATGCACACTAACTCCACCAACACACACACACAATTTGCTTACAAAGAATGCGCCACACCACCCCCAACCTGACCTAAGGCGAGGGGATCTGATTAAATTATTCTATTTTCCCAACATCTCTGAAGCCCATGAAGGCACTGTTGGGGAGGATCCATTTCCCTTTCCTTGGAGTGGTGGTTCTCACGTGGGCTGCACGTGAATGCTCACCTGTGGACTTACTAAAAATACCAAAGCCTATGTTTTCTGAAGAGATTTTGACTTCATTGATCTGGGGTGATTTTAATGAGTAGCCAGGGTCAAGAACCACTGACCTGAGCACTCCTATGAGCTCACATTTCAAGTTCCACCCCTATATCCTTACTTTGGACCCTAATCCAGCACCTGCAGGCTTTCCCTGTATTAGCTCACATGCTCCAGTCCCCCAGCATGGCCTGGGGTCACTTCCCCTGGGTGGGGTTAGCAAGGGGCCAGACACAACATGTTGTTGACTTTTTTTCCCTTTGAAATAATTTCAAACTTACATAAAATTAGCAAGAACAGTTAAAGAACTCCTATATACCTTTCCCCAGCTCAAACTTTATTGGGGTTTGAAGTTCTTGATCTCCAACCCTTGTTCTTTTATCTCCCTCTATCTATGTTTTCAAATTCAGTTATTTTGAATAGGTTAAAGATACATATTCGGATCTTCTGAGATGGATTTAGAGTTTGGCAGCAGGGAACTCGGTCTCCTGGTTGAATATGTCTGGCTTCTCCATCCCTCCCCGGAGCTGGGAGGTTGGATAGCATTTGTGTCCTTGCTGAGCAGCTGACCTCAGCGTGCGAGTTGTCACTGCAGGGCCTGCCCACCACACTGATATTCTTTGCTCTGCCCTCCTCTCCATCCCTCACCCCACCCGGCCTGGACTCACAACTCGAATCTTGTTCTGTGCCAGCCTCTGCGACCGGAGGCAGTCAGGCTGTCATGAGGAGAAAGTGTGGGAGCAGATGGGAGGTGAGGTGTCCGCTGTGCGCTCGACCTCCCAGGGGACGTCAGCCCAGGCTGACCCGCCAAGCAGGAAGGGGAAGCCCGCACCAACCTTACCATGACCGGGAAGATGATGGCAGCCACCGTGGACTTGAGGATCCACAGCACCGCCAGACAGAGGATCTGCACCAGGGTGAAGAGGTGGATCCGGCGCAGGGGCACGTGCCGCAGGAAGGCATGGTCCGGCTGGTGCTTGGCTGGCATCAGGAAGAGCTTGCAGCGGTCCCAAAACTGGCAAGGACAGTGTGGGGCTCAGCTAGGCACCTGGGTCCTGGGGCCTGGTAGAGCCTGGGACTAAAGGAAGGGGTGCTTTGGTGGGGTCTTAGACAGGGGACTCCCTGGTCAGGCCTACGGACTCATAGGAGGGGAGCTGAAGGATATAGGCAAACATATAATGGAGTCTTAGAGAAGAGATCCTGAGCTCCAGGTCAGGGAAACAGCCCTGGAACTGGCCACAAAATGAACATTGTCTACATTCAGGGAAAATGCGACTTAATTGAAACACAAACTATCCAAGACATCCTGGGATTTCATGGTAATTATAGAACAAAACAAAAAATGTTTTCTTCTGCAGTTGCCTTAGGGAAGAGGAGGTGTAATGAAATGCTTATTGGAGTCAGCTTGATATAGGTTTTGAATTCTGAGCCTCAATTTCACCATCTATAAAATGTGGATCAGAGGACCTATTTATATAGATTAAATTATATGACCCCTTATTAGGTCACAAATCAAGTCTCAACAAATTCAAAAAAATTGGAATTATCCCATGTATTTTCTCAGACCACAATGGATTAAAACTAGAAAT
>NW_007731910.1:29383-116867 GCF_000696425.1 Galeopterus variegatus
TACCACATGTTCTCACTTATTGGTGGGAGCTAAAAATTAATAAATAAATTCACACACACACACACACACACACACACAAAAAAAACCGGGGGAGCGGGGGAAGAAGATATAACAACTACAATTACTTGAAGTTGATACGACAAGCAAACAGAAAGGACATTGTTGGTGGGAGGGAGGAGAGGGAGGAGGGAGGGAGGTTTTGGTTTCGGTAAGGGGCAACAATAATCAACCACAAGTATATCGACAAAATAAAATTAAAAATAAATAAATAAAAAATAAAAAAATTATATGACCCCTATAAAGTACCTGGTATATTTTGCCTGGCACATAGTAAATGGTAGTATCACTATTAGTATTATTCTCTCATCGAAGTAGGAAGGCAAGCACTTGGGGTCTTGGTGACATGGAACCAGACATGAAATGCTGACTCCATGACTTGAGGAGAGGAGAGCATTACCTGAATTCCATTCAGGGAGGCCACGCCCATATAGAGGAAGACTCCGTACAGCACCGGCATGGGGATGTACTGAAATGAGAGCACAGCTGTGAATCAGGCCTCTGCCCGAGTGGGTCCTTGGCCACCTGTTCAGGATGATAGTGTCATCCACAGAGGCATCTGGGGAGCTGGACATTTGGAGGAACTGAGGGTCTGAGGGCAGATCTGCAGCCAGAGTGTGGGTGGAGGTGTGAGACGAGGGAATCTGGGGCTCTACTTCTCCCTTCTTGGCTGGCATAGCTAGCCCAGCACTCAGCTGCTCTCTTGGTCCAACCCCTCTTCAGGCCCTGCAGAAGCCACGTGGTCTGGCTGAAGACACTCCTGGAAAGTAGGAAAGCTCCACAGATGGCACTCTGCTCATTCCTGCCAGCGTCTTTCCATCTCCAACCTCAGCTGCTCAGTTCGCAGGGGGGTGGGGACCTTTAGTGAGCTGATTTACATCAGCAGGGAGTACCAAGGACATTAACAAAAGTCACGCATCATACACAATCAGGTAAAAAAGAAGTAAAACAGAAGTATATAAACTAACCACCACTAACCACTGATAGTATGGTATGTACCTTCCTTCCAAGCATGCATACAGGTAGTTTCTTTGGTTTTTCTAAAATGGGATCATATAATTACACTGTTCTACAATCATAATCCAAATCTTTAAAAGCCTTTGGAGGCATTTTCTCCATTGTTTATCTAAGTCGTGTTTCTGCTCCTTTCATCTGCTTTATTTGCACCTGTGGCCCGCCGCTGTGCACAAAGGCTTCTCTACCTAGCTCTCAGGGTGGCTGTGTTGGAACACTTTGGAGAGCACAAAATACAATGCCAACACAGGCTGCCCAACTTGTAGACAACATTTAAGGATGTCAATAAATCCAATCAAATAAATAACCTCTCTTTTACAATGAGTTAGGCTGTATTCATTTTTCAGCACAAAACACGATTTAGGCCTATATGCTATAAACTTCAATCCAAGATATTTGAACTAAAAGTAAAAAAAAAAAAAAAATAGGGAAATACAGGGCCATTACATCATTCCATTAGTACATGGCTTATGAGAATTTTGCTTAATTATGAAACAAGGTAAAAATTTCAATGAACAACACTGTCCTACCACCTTCAAAGTGGGGGAGCAATTGGTGACAGAAGGATTGAAGACTATCACTCTTTCTCTAAGAATAAACATTACTGTGTCTAATATCAATACAACCATTCATTGACACTTGAGAAAGAGAGGGATTTATTTCCTTGCTACTCAAAGTATGGTCCTTGAAGAGAGAGAGGATTTAGTTTCTTGCTACTCAAAGTATGGTCCTTGGACCAGCATCACTGACATCATCTGTGAGCTTGTTAAAAATGCAGAGTTATGGGCCTCATTCAGACCTACTGAGTTTGTATCTGCATTTAACAGGATCCCCAGTTGGTTTTTATACACATTAAAAGTTAAGACACACTGGAACAGCACTCTATTGGAGAGAATTGGTACAAAAACAGATGTAGCATCGGAGGACCTCTCCCCTGTTGGCTACATAAACAAGAATTAAAGATTTCAACTAAAAAGTATGGTCTTGGGTAGGAAATTCTCCAGTGTAAGGTCTCTATGGGCCTAATATTAGGCTATGCTTAATTTGATAGACATTGACAAACCTATAGTTGCAAAAAGTTAAACTTTATGGAATAATTCTCTTGATTGGAAGTAAATGATGAGATTAAGTCTAGGGCTGCAGATCTTGATCATATCCAGAAAAGTTATATTTTTCTTGAGCTGGATACACCAAATATCTTTTCTTTAATACAAGATCAATACAGTATTTAGTGCTGGTGTCAGCTAGTGACAATGTTTTAATCACTTTAACAATTTTGAAAGCCTATCTTTTTAAAAAGGTATATACATGATACGATCAAATCAGAAATCCTAAATCTTAAGATTAATAAAAATCTCAATAGGTCTGCCCTGCTACAAAATGCATCAAATACAATAATGGTTGGTTAAATAAATTGTTTTCTTTTTCATTGTTATTGTAAAAGAACATGGGTGGGCATACTTTTCTATTCTCTTTGTGACCTCATGCAAAGACAATATCAGAGCATTTGGAGGGAGCTATGTGGACTCTTTCATGATGGCCAGATCAATAATTAACATTTCTCCATATCTGGCATTTTACCCTATTTACAGAGCCCACTTATCTTTATAAGATGTGTAAATTAATACTGGAATATAGTTCAAAGCTTGGAAGAGTTACAACATTTGAGCCAAGAACTGCAGCAGAAGGGAGTTTCCATTATTGCTAAAAATGTACAACTATGACATATCACCCAAGAATCAGCAATGTGACTATATACATCACCACCAAAGGCTTTGGCAATATCAAATCTTATGCTCAGAATTATTTTCATTTAAATTATTTAAATTATACTAGAGTGAGCATGTCACATATTAAGAATATAGATAATATTAGTGCAAAAACAAAAATTTACTAAAATCAGATGTCGAAAATGAGTGCAAAATATATATGCATAACATAATAAATGTGTTCATAAAATAACTGATCACATTGTAAATGGAACAAAAGGAGGGAAGCCATAGTGGAATTTTCTAGCTGCTTTGTGTTCTATTCAAATGTAACTGAGAGCGGCTGTGACATGACTGAATCGCTGAGCACGCTCAGCAGTTGGGACAGTAAGCCTGGAACAGCCGGGGCTTGCTTCTCTATCACAGGGACATGGACGCTACTATCTGCAAGTGTTTATAGAATTTGGGGTCCCTAAAGAATGCTTATATTCAAGCTTTTTTGTGCAAATACTTGTCTGTTTAACAGTTATCAGGATTGACACAATGGTTCTTTGGAACCCTCTTCACAAAAGTAAATATTCCTGGTCATTTACACTTTTAAATAAACAAAATGCCTGTCTACTGTGTGTACTGATTCTCAAGCTAGAGATATTTTCCATTGTAAAGAAATCAATTAGCATCACGGTTCTTTAATCTTTGTTTTTTATAAGGTCACCCCTGAATAAACTGTTTTGAGATATACAAAGGGGGAATATATCTGTAAAAGCTTAGGGCAATTGCAGGTGAGCTTAGTTCAAGAAAGGAAAGTCTTCCATGGGTGTTAATCAAGGGAAAGGGTGATTGATAGGTGACCAGCTGGAGTGGACAGCAGTGGGAACACACCATTCCTGACCAGAAAGTGACTATTGTGGGGGACACCTGCCTCAAATGTACCCCTATTTGATTTAGTCTCTTCCAGCTCGTTTGGTGGGACATGAGCAAGAGAATCTTCAAACTGTGTGGGAAAAAGTCACTTACATGCTAAGAGGTGACTGACAGAGGAGCACAGAAAGGCATGGAGGATGGCTCCAGAAGCCTCCCCCCGACACCCTGCAAGTTTTAAACTTTGGAAAATGGGCAAGGAGGCCTTGAGGGAGATCCAAACCACAGCAGCATGGACACACTCAGCTCAGAAAGTTCCTGATCTGAGCAGGGATAGAACTTGGCAGAACTTTCTGAGGGAAGAGTGTCCTCCAGAGAGGTGAAAGTGGAACCTGGCAGGGGTCGGGGAGAGCAGGGAGTTTTGGTGATGATAAGAGATGATTCAATATTACAGAAAGCAATGATGACATCCTTGAAACATCACTTTGGCCTAATAAGATCCTGCCTTTTAGGTCCTAGAGGCCAGTGATCCTTGGGCATGTGTGGACGCCTCCCGCCTCTGAAGCATCAGCTCTCTGCCTTCTCAGGTGACAGGGCCCTGTGTGTGAGGGTGCAGAGGCTCACCTTCAGGATGGGAGCCAGGAAGACAGAGATTCCGGTCAGGATGAAGACAATGATGCCAGTTACTCTCTGTTCCCTGACAGAGAAGAGCATATGGTCAGAGGTGTACCGGAGATGCTCAGTGATCATTCCCAGCCCTACTTCGGGCACCTGAAACTTGTGCCCAAGGCCATGGCCTCAAGGGGCTTTTGCACTGGGCTTTGCCTTGTTGCCTGAGGCCCAGCTGACCTGCACAAGGGGAGACACAGAGCCCCTGACCCTGGTGAGGGCATTCTGTAGGGGCATTGGGAGGTTGTTTGGTGTAGTGGCTAATAGCTGGGGTGCTTGAGCCAGACGGACTTGGGTTGGATCCTGGCTCTGTCACTTACTAGTTGTGTGGCATCCAGGCAAGGCCTGTGTCTTGAACCTCAGTAGAACAGAGATAATAATGGCACCTACCTCGGGAAGTTATGTGAGGATGAAGTGTGATCTAAAGTGCTTGTTACCCTGCCCTGTGATGATGAGCTCTCACTTCCGTGGGACATGACTAATGAGAATCTTGGGAAAGGGGGCCTGGCTTCTGGCAGAGCAGATGTCAGGGGCTGAAGGCCAGGTTGGTTTTCCTGAGTGCTCAGGCCCAGTCACAACCCAGGTTGGAGGCCCAGGCTCTGGGGCATGTTGCTCAGGCCCAGCCATTGGGGCTCAGGGGCCAAGGAGGGGACACTGTTCTGACCAGTCCTGAGCCCTGCAGTTGGGCAGAGCAGCCTCATATGGAGCATGCTGGACAGCCCAGGTATCCCGAGGCAGTGGGGAGAAGCTCTTAGGGACAGCCCCTTGGGAGAATGCCAGGGCCTAGTACGGACTCCCTGGAGGCCCTAGTGGTGGAAGATGTGCTCCTCTGCCTAAAACAGCTCGGGGACCTGACATGGGGCTGAGAGGAGGGGCAAGTGGAGGAACAGAAGTGACAGGCCAGGGCCACCGTCCAGGGAGTAAGGGTGGTTCTGGGAAGGCTTTCTGAGGAATGGAGATTGGGCAGGACCTGAACCCACAGGAGGGCCTTGATACAGCTGGGGCAGGAGCTTGGGGGGGCCTTGAGGAAGAGACAAAGGGCAGGATAGAGAAAGGCCCTGCGGGGCCTGGAGTGGCCTTTATAGATGAGACTCTCTGGTGCTCATGTATGCATGTGTGTGAGTGTGAGTGTGTGCATGTGTGTGTGTGTACTACTTGGCAGTCTACTAAGAAAACAGTACCACTTAGAACTGCATTTCCCTCTCTCTGCTTCCCTCCCTTCAGGAATATCACTCCTATCCCTACGGTTTCTGGCTGTCAGAGCAGGGGCCCTTATTGAACAAACTCCTTGATGGTAAGAAGAGCCCTCCCACATGCCGGCCACTCCTCCTCAGGTGAGCCCCAGGCCCTGGTCCCCTCCTACCTGACCCCCAGAAACTGGGGCTGCTCCCCAGGGGCGCTGGTCTCCGTCTCCATCTTGAGGCTGTCGATGTGAGCGATGGAGATGACCGTGGCGGCCACATACCAGGGCAGCCCCATAAAAGAGCACAGGGCCATGAGGATGCCCACCCAGAACAGGTCCAGATGGTAGCCAGCAGACTTCTGCAGGGGGCAGTGGGAGGAGAGAAGCTTCTGGGGAGGCTGTTCCTCCCCTAAGCAGCCTTTTTGTGAACCTGGTTCCAGGGCTCCCCTTGCCTTCCAGAGAGTACTCTGAGGGGGACTGCCACCCTGAGATCTTCCCTATGAGGACTTCAGAGGTGTGTGGACCTTGCTACCCCCAGAGGTCTTTTCAATTGCCACCTTGTCTGAAAGGGTTAGCCAGGTAGGGGACACAGGTAATGGAGGAGAAAGATGTTCAGACTTGGAGGGGCCCAGGGCTTGAGTCCCTGGGAAGAAGGACTCCCACCCAGTGGCCACAGTAGCTCTGCAGGGCCCCAGCTGGGCCACACTTAGGCCAAGCCGAGAGTGATCCAGACCCAGAGGCAGGGAGGGGAGCTGCAGGGACCAGGAAAGCTAAGTAAGTTCCTCTGCCTTACAGTTCCAGGTCAGTCCCCCTGTCAGAATCTGCTCAGACCCCCAAGTTCACTGTCAAGAGGTACAGAGCTGAAAGGTCAGTTGGGGAGCAGCAAGAGGGCTGTGCCCAGTGGCCCAGCCTAGGCTCGATCTTGGTCCTCAGATCAAGTCACCCTGACCCTGTTGGCCTTATCTGCATTTGGAGGTCACCCCCACCCCTGACACACCACATGGGAACTCCAGTCTTCTGCTCTCATATTTTGCTGACCCAAAGTATTGAAAGAGGCATCATCTCCCTCCTTCGTGCCTCTGACTCTGTGGGAGGTAAGAGGCTGTGCCTCTGCTCTTAGCACCAGCCTCACCCTCAGCTTGTTCTCCTTCCGGTTGACGATGACGGCTGTGATCTGCTGGTCCATGAAGATCAGGATGGTCACCAGCAGGGCAGGCAGGATGCTTGCTGGGTACACCCACCATGGGTTCTTCCCAAAGGGGGCCACGAACCAGCCTCGGTCAGGCCTTGTGGGCTGAGCGGGAGCAAACAGAGAGGCCCTTTCTTCTCTCCCTTGTCCCAGGCACTTGCCTGCCCTGGCCCCGCCCTGCTCTTTCACCTCCTCACCTTTCCCCAGCTGGGGTTCTTTTCAAGCATGATTTTTTCCCTTAAAGACATTAGACACCTGCAACTTTAAAGAGACCATGGAGGCAGACAGACATGGGAAGGAGCATGAACATGGACGGTGTCTGCAGAACTAAGGAGATAATTTGCTGCAACCGCCCTGGGATTGGCTAGGAGACAGGAAGGTGCAGATCAGAGGGCAGGCAGCCAGGAGAGAGTATTCTATTCAGTCACTAACTGCAAAATAACAAAAAGTGGAAATAAACCCAACAGTCAAGAATAAAGAATAAGATGGGCCCAGGGCCTGACGCTCCTGCCTCTCCTGTGTCACCTGTTGGGGGGCATTGTAGAATTGACTGTAAAACACTGGACATCAATTCAGACCTGCATGGTGAGAATAAGGGATTACTTGTGCAGAAGCTGTGCTGAAGTTTTATCTTTTGTTTTATTTAAGAGAAAGAAGTGCTTTAATTTCAAGGCCAACACGAGTTGTATGAGATGTGTTTAAGGTACTTAGGAGAACCTTGAAATAATATCTGGAAGGTCAAGATCTCAAAGGCTGGAAGGGTAAGTTCCGGAACCTGGACTCCTTGCCCTGATTAGGTGGTTGGTGCTCTTGTGAGGGAGGAGGCTACAAGCAAGTGGCACCAACTCGGGACTAATGGGCAATTTCTCAACCAGTGGTTCTCAAACTAGAGCATGCCCCAGAATCACCAGGGGGGAATGTTAAAATGCAGGTTGCTGGGCTCCACACCCAGCGTTTCTGATTCCATAGGTTGGAGGTGGGGCTGAGAATCTGCATTTCTAACAAATTCCCAGATGATGATATGACACTGATCTAGGGACAACACTTTGAGAATCACTGTTCTAAGGGATCATTTTCAGCATATCCCTGTTGGCTCAGCTTGTGGACTACCGTAGGTCGGGGAATTGGAGGCCCTCAAATGGAAATCAAGGGGCTTCCACAGGGCTGCAGGGTGGATTCCAGCACCTCCCCATTCTATGGCTACACAGCAGGATTTCATTGTGAATATGTCCACACCCACCATCTCAAAGGACCAGCCATGCACAGGAAGGGGTGGGGCACACAGAGAACCGACAAGGTCTCTTGGCTGAGAGGAGAAGAAAGTTTGATCAGCATAGAGGGGAAGGGACATGCAGCTGGTGGGCAGGCAGAGCAAGTGCCCAGAGCAGGGCAAGAGGCAAACCTTGATGACACTGGGCACGTGCAGCTTGGGGGTTTCCAGGCCAAAACAGGCATCAATTCCACAGAACAGCAGGATGGAGAAAACAATGGAAAAGTCAGCCACCAGTGCCCGGACCTGCAGAAAAGAGATGAGCAAGTGAGCGAAGCACCCGCCCAGCTCCAGGCAGACCCAGTCCTCAGGGACTGAGGAGGAGAATGGTTAGGAGCATGGGCTCTGAAGTCAGCAGACCCCGGCTCAAATCCTGGCTCTGACCCTTTCTGGCTGTGTGACCTCAGGGAGGCATGACACCTCTCCTAGCCTCAGTCTCCTCCTCTGTAGACAGAGATGATGAAAGCACCTACCCCAGAGGCGTAAGAGGGCTTGGCATATGGCAGTCAAAGTGGGAGTAGCTACGATCCCTATGGCCATGGTAGCATTGCTGAAGACAAGTTCTGGTGGGACAGACTGCACCTGGTCACCCAGCAGGTATGGTGAGGACAAGGGTTGTACTCAGAAGGAAACTCTAGCTCCTAAGAATGTGTGACAGACTGTCACGCCCCCACCCAGGCTGAGGTAGGCCTCCCAATTCCACTGGGAACCTCTGTCTACTCTCAGATTCTCTGTCCACCAAGAGTCCCAGCCTCGCACTCTTCTGTTTTCAGGAGGCTTTTCCTAGGCCAGGTTCTGGACCTGACCTCCCTGCCCTTTCTGCATCAGTGCCCTCTGAACACCCCTCCGCAACTCAATCTCCACAAGTCTCAGGGCAGAGGATCCCCTGATGTCTACCCAGTCACCTTCTTTATCTTTTCGGAGAAAGCAATTTGAAGGACAGGGGCAGGTGACAGCCTATTGGATTCATTCCCTGCACCCCCTACACCCCTTTAAGGTTATTATAAAAATAAAATATTCAATTGATTAAAAACTGACATAGCATAAAAAGACTTACAGTGAAGAGCAAAGCCCCCCCACCTCAACTTTCCTTACTCCAGTCCCACTTCCTGATAAACCAATTTATGTCTGCTTGATTTTATCTGTTCTGGAGGTTTTCTCCTCATATGCTTATATTTTTATATTTTGATTTACTAATTAAAGGTATTATGTAATGATTAGGATTTAGATTTACTCCCGCTATTCTTCCTGCCCTTTCCTCGTTCCCAATCTTTGATACTTATTTTTAAGCTCTTTCTGAGAGTTTCCTTTGTACTTTCAAGTCATATAATTAAACCTCTCTTTCCGTTCACTTTTGCCAATCTCTCTCCTTCTCCTGTGTGACGGGTGAGCATCACTGCCCCATCCTTCTACCACTTCTCTCCTCCCCCTTCCATCTTGTGACACCTCCACTTTGATTGTTAAGTTGTCAAAGTGGAGAACACTCAAACCCTGTTCCATAAACATGTCTGTCTCGTGTGTTTTATCTACAAGTTGATTCTAGCTGAAAACCAACAATAGCTTTACACTGGGATGATCATATAAACTTTGGTAACAGCAGAATCAGGTAGTAGGCTAGGTTTAAACTTCCTTTTCTACAATATTCCTAGCATCCAGATCAAGAAGTTATTAACTTAAATCATATGAATTTTCCTTTTTTTGTAGGTCAAAACAAATATATGCAGTTCCATGTGGGTCAACCTAATATAAAGATGGGTGTAATAAACGGCTGTGAATTCTTTCCCACATTAAGAAATAAAAACGTAACTATTCAATTGATGCCTCTTCTGTCACCCAGGGGCATCCCTGTCCCTACTCTCTACAGAGAACCATTGAAATCTTTATACTTTTACTAAATATATATCCCTCAACAGAATATGGCATTGCTTTTCCTGTTTTTAAATTTGCATACATGGTAGCATATTATTTGTAATCTTCTGCAACTTGCTTTACTTGTTCAACATTATATTTGTGATAATTTTTTGTTGTGGATAGATGTAGCTAGAGTCTGTGTATATTCATTGGTGCTTAATATTTGCACGATTATTTTCCATTTGTTTCGTCATTCTCCTGTTAATAGATATACTTAGATTATTTTCATGTTCTCCCTCTCAGAATTAATGTTTTGGTGGTCATTCTTGTATGTGTATAAGACCTTCTCCAGGATGTATACATGGGAATGGAAGTGCTCATCTGAAATCACGTCCATCTTCAGCTTTATCAGAGTGCCAACTGCTCTCTAAATTGGATATACCTGTTGACACTCCCACACATCACTTTTTACCTCCAACACCTGGTGTTACAAGGCCTTTCTGTGATTATCAGTCTGATGGGTATACAACAGTGTGGCCTCATTATTCTCTGCAACACTAAATTCCAGGATGCAACAGATCAATTTTTAAATTGAGGGGGGAAAAATTGGTGGCACAAGAATTTCATACCACATGAATCATTTTTCATCCTGCAGACAATGGATAGACATTCTCAGATGAAGTCACTGCTCTAGAATTTGTATATAAGAGGAGACAGGGAGATGATCTGGTTGGAAGTGGGGAGGAAACTTGTCTTGAGGGTGCATTTGTGTTGTAGGCACACTGTTTTTTACTCAGTTTATATTTTGCAAAGCTTCCTTAAGAGCCTTTTATTTAGTCTTTACAAAATATTGGGAAAAATTCTAACTATTCATATCAAAGATTTTATCATTATTATTAGTAGTAGTAGTAGCAGTAGTAGTAATACTTAAGATGGCTTTAGGAGAGTGCTCATAAGGTTTATGGCAGGACAGAACTGCTAAAATTCTTCCAGGCACCCCTTCCCATTGCATAGCCATTACTCACATATGAAAGTACTCTTTTAATTAATAAATATTTTAGGGCTTTCCAGTTAGCTCAGTTGGTTAGAGCACAGTGTTATAACACCAAGATCAAGGGTTCAGATCCCCATAATGGCCAGCCGCACACACACAAAAAGATCATTCCAATCACAATTAGAAAATGAATTTAAAATAGCAGTTAGTATTTACAATAGCATAAAAAACCCAAAATACCTAGGAATAAATGTAACAAAAAATGTACATGACCTCAATACCAAAATCTATAAGACATGGAGAGGAAGAAGACCAAAATAAATCAAGTATACCATATTCATGAATTCAAAGACACAAAATTTGAAAGGTGTCAGTTTTCACCAAATTGACATATAGAGTCAATATAATCCTATCAAAATTCCAACACGTTTTTATTTTGGTCAAAATAAAAATAAAATAAAAATAAAAATCTTAATTCATGATCTTAATCATGAATTTTAAAATTCATGTGGAAATGCAAAGGAAAAAGATATTATTGAAAAAGAAGGACAAAGAGGGGAAGCTTGGTCTATAAGATATAAAGATATAAACTCATTATAAGCTATAGAAACAAAGATGGGGATACTGGTATACAAATAATCTAGAGAAACAGAATGAAGAAACCAGAAACAGATCCTGTAATATAGGAATATTTAATATGTGACAAAAGAAGCAATGCAGAACAGTGGGGGAAGAATGGTCTTTTAAAAAGTACTGGAACAATTGTCTATTTATATAAAAAAACAAACACTATCTCACGTTACACATCAAAATCAGTTCTGATGGACTGTAGGATTAACATGAAAGGAGAAACAATAAAGCTTTTAGAAGATAACAGGAATATTTTTCTTGAGGAAAATTCTGATATATTAGTTTATAGTAAAACTAAGAATTTTTATTAATCAAAAGATAGCATTAAGAAAGTAAAGAGTTCTTATAGACAATATATCATAAGAAAAAAAAAGTAAAGAGGCCACTCATAGAGTGGGAGAAGATATTTGGAACACATATAATCACAAAAGGGTTTCTATCTAGAATATATAAAGAACCGCTGTAAATCAGAAAGAAAAAGATAGAAAACCCAATAGAAACTGTGCAAGAGGTTTACACAGACACTTCAAAGAAGAAAGACAAATGGCCACATACTGATAAATACAAGATAAGGTTTTCAACTTTATTAGTCAACATGGAAATGAAAAAGTTTTGAAACACAACGAGTCACTAGTACACAGAAAGGCTAGAGACAAAAGTCTGACAGTATCAAGTGTTGTCAAGGGGACTTGGCCACAGTTCTGACTCCAAAGTCTGCGCTCTTAACTTGAAAAGCCCCACTAGGCCAGTGCTCATGTGGTGTCCATCCTGTAAGTTGGCCAGAACCCTTTGGGAACACTCAGTAGGGGCATTCCTTAACAATAGTCTGACTGTAGGTCCCTTCCTAACTGTAAGGTGAGCTTACCTTGGTAGGGAAATAGCGGCTGGATTTGAACTTCTTCAGGGTCAGGGTCATGGAGTATGTCCCAAAGAAAAGGATGAAGGACATGAGTGCCAGGTCTGGGACAAACTGGCAGGAATTCCCAAGCAGGCGCCCACCATAGCTCAGACACTCCTTCTTGCTCAGCAGGGACCAGTCCAGCGCTGTGAGGTTAAGGGGATTGTACTTGGAGACCAAGCACAGGAGAGAAAGGGTCAGGGATTTCCTGATGGGTCAGCTGTGTCCTTCCCCCTGTAGCCCCCAGGCAGCCCACAAACCCTCCCACCCTTGGAGGGGCCCCAGCCCTCCTGTCCATGATTGTGCCCTCAGCAACAGTTATGTTCCTGGGGACAGGCTGGTTCGAGGAATGTCAAGCAATCTTCCTGGGAAGATTAGGAGCTGACACATGTTTCTTCATCGTGTTCAAGTATGCACTGCTTTGCTAGCAATGAGGGAAAGTACAGAGTAGGGGATGACTGGGAAAGGACTGGCTCCTTTCCCAGTCAACCAACCACAGGTCCTGTCGGTGTCTCCCTCCCGGAGTGCCTCACATTTATTCTCTCTCCTCCTTCCCCTTGCAACTAGCTATAAGGAGTGTATGGATTAAGAGGAGTGTAGTAGTTTGTTATAATAATGGTCCCTAGTGAATCATGCCTCCCTGTGTCCACACTCCTCTACAATACGACACTGACCAGCCTCCCATCAAAGGTGAAGTCTATTTTTCCACTCTTTTGAATCTGGGCTGGCCCGTGACTTGAGGGACCAAGAGAGTGGGGAGGAAGTAACTTGGAGCAGGTTCCGGAGCAAGAGGCCTTGCCGCTTCTGCTCTCATCCCCTTGGAAGTCTGAGACCACTGCTCTGTGAAAAAGCTCAGGATGGAAAAAACCATGTGAAGAGACAGACCCAGCCATCCCAGCTGTTCCATCTGAGCCCAGCCCCCAGCAGACCTGCCAGCTAAATACAGCTACATGGCTGAGTCCAGGTTTGACCAGCAGAACAGCCAGCCAGCCTTCAGAATCATGAGAATTAGACTGTTGCTGCGTTAATCCAGTAAGTTTGATGGTTTGTCATGCAGCAACAGGTAACTGATATAATGGTAAGAAGGTCAGAAACCATTCTTTGTGGTGTGCAAGTGTCCCACACAGGACTGTCCTACATTCTGGGCCCCATTTACTGAATGCCAGCTGCACCCCTCAGTCACCAAAGTAACTTAAAATGCCCCCCGCAGGGTAGCATTCCTCTATTGCCCCTGGTCTGGTCCTGTGCCTCTTTCCCAGCTTGTCTCTTATGATTTCCCTGTTCAATCCCCCACCCTCACCTTGTCTTAGCTGGTTTAGTACACCGTCTCTGCACAGGTTTTGTGCTTTTCCTCTTTTGCCCTTCTGTCTATGCTGTTCCCTGAGCCTGGAATGTGCTTCTCTCTACAGAACCAACTTTTCCCCAACCTTGAAGACCAGCTCTCATTCTGCTTTCTCTATGAAGTTTTCCCTGGCCTCCCCAGCTTGCCTCCTTGCCAGCCTCCAAGGTTGGAAGTACACATTTGGCCTATATTAACGCATGGCATGCTGTGCTTGTGCCATTCCACAATGTTTCAGGTTCAGCTCCACAAGCATTTTAACAAGTTTGAGGATGGGGCCACATCGGTTTCTTAGATGTGTTTTTAGCCCTCAGTGCATACAGCACCTTGCACATAAAAGGTATTCAGAAATAGGGACTGACTGATTCTGTTCTTCCTCCCTAAAAATCCAATATTTGAGAAATCTTAGTTTAAACTGCCAACTGGAACGTGTGTAGGCAGAATAGTCAACTGACTGTGCAGGGGTAACTTAAGAAGCAGCCTCAGGGACACCAAAAGCCCACAAATCTCCCCTCCAGGCCTACCAGGTGCGACCCTTCACCTGGATTTGAACTTCCCACTGTTGGAACACCTTAGGCTGGGACGCCGGCTCCTGAAGCCACTGTTCATCATAATTGGGAAGGGCAGACCAGACCTGGGTGCCCTGGGGACTAAGGAGTGCAAAGGACAGATCAGGTTTACTGAGCCGGGGGAGAGCACTAACAAACTTTCTGGGGCTGGGGAGTGGCATTGTTGAGTGGGAATGGGGGGTCCTAGGTAGAAAGTAAAGGAAGAAAGTAGAAATACAGATGGGGAACCTTGTTTACAGCTTTATTTGTGCAGCCCTATTGACCACTCGTCACCTCTAACTCCCCTTCATTTGTGTGTATGCGTGTCTTACTTATGCACAGGCATTTAATAGGATGAGGCATGTTTTAAAATGGGATGTATATGCCTTTACAAAGCTCTGCAGGTGGCTCTGACGTGAGACTGGGGTTGACCTCAACAAGTCTGGGTTGCCATGAGTTGATCTCAGTTTCCCAACTCTTTTCTCACTTCCCCCACAAGCAAAAACACTTGAATGTCTGGCATAAGAGGAAAGGACTTACCAGTGAGGCGTTGGCGTTTGGTGCCAGTGGGACTGAAGCATTGATCACAGTTGTATTCACTGTGGATGAGCACAGGACATGGGGAAGGGTCAGCAGCTGCTGGGGTGGGAGCCAGCAACCCCCACCCTGCCGGGCCCCCACCCTTTGCCCATCTCCCTCCAGTGCCTTAGAGCCAAGGACTGGCTTCGTTGTGAGGGCAGCTCATCGCTCCTGGCCCCTCTTCACCTTCCGCACTTTGCCCCAGTGAGGGAAGGGTTTGTGGGAAGGAGCCCGGGCCACAGTTTTGACCGACCAGCTGAGCCAGGCTAGAATAGCTCTTGCTGATGATGAACAGCTGGTTTTAAAAACTGAAATATGGAATCTGGTGCTAAGACAAAGTGCTAAGACAAGTTGGGGAATAGTGTGCCTTGTGAATCCCTACTGACCCATTACTGTGCTGTTGAACTTAAACAACATTTTCAGGGAACTTATTGCTATGCCATACACTATGTCAAACCCTTCCACATTTTCATTTGTTAAGTTCCCAAATCTCTATGAAGTATCTCCATTTCACAGATGAGGTAACTGAGGCCCAGGCAGGCTGGCTCAGAGGCTATAAACCTCCCAGCTCTACACAGCATGCTTCCCCACCTCGTTCTCCTCCAGACACTTCCCTTCTCCCCTGCCCCTCTCCATTTGTGCTTTTAGTAAGCAGCTAGGCCTGTAAGAACTTGTTGGCTTTGATATTATCTTCTCTAATCTGCCCCTTGAATGCAAGCTGAGAAAAACTAAATCTGGGTCCAGGACCTGAAGGAGAATCAGGAACCCAAAGGTGCTGCTCTCAGCTGTTCACCCTGCACTCCCCTTCCCTGGCCTCAGTGTCCCTAACTTAAGTGGAGCATATGAGGGTCGCTGCAGGGGCCACAAGGAAAGGTGAGAAGAACCGTAATCCCCCTTTTTCATTTCCATGTGGCCCCTTTCACTCCCCTCTTCTCCTCTCTGTCTCGCCTCCTTTTCTCCTCCTGGTGCAGAGAGCTCATCATTCCCAGGGCCAGGCTCCCCAGGGAAGCGGCCACGCATGACGAGGGCAGGCACTGGAGGACTGCTGTTGTCCTCTCTCTCCCTCCTGAACCGCATGGGTGGAGGTGAGGGCCAAGTGCTCTTCACCTCCCTCCTCCAAGTGAAGCAGACTAAGTAGTTCCTCTGTAGCAGGCCTGGGGAGAGAAGGAGGAGGCCCAGCAGCCAGTTTTCAGGCAGTAAGTCTGAAATGCACTGTTAGCCCTGTTTGGCTGTCCACGGTTGGTTAGAAACCAGAGAGAAGAAGAGGTTCATCTTGATGCTTCCCCCCAACCTCCAACAAGCTGTCCACAGGGCTGGATGTGATCACAGGGCCCCTCTATGGTGCTCACATCTGGGGCAACTGGGGCTGGTGGCTAAGGAATTCAATTTTGACCCGGGGTGGAATATTCTTAGAAGCTCTACAAACTCACAGGTTTGTTAGGAATGTTCTGAAGAAAGCGTCACTTATTAGAAATCAGGAACATCTGCTGCCTTTCCTCACATCACTGACCAAGAGAACATGATACACAATTAACGACGGAGACAGAGAAGCTGGGCAAGGAGGCTGACTCAGGGCTGCCCCCTCAAAGGCTAGAGAACTCCTGGCTAATGCTCGAGCGTGGGGATCCAGATGTTTTTCCATTACTCAATGTTTCCAGACCAGACATTCCTCTGATGTCTTCTGCATAGGCTTATCAATGCTTTTATATCGAGAACTTTGTAGGGTTACCTGAAAACCACTTGAGAGGAAGATGGAAGAAATATAACAGAAAATTCCAGAAAGGGTCCAAGTATCAACTATTTCAAAATTCTAGTGTTTACAAAGTGGTACTCACTTGGGATTGAAAGCAGCCAAATCAGTACGTGCAGCATCCATAAATAGAATACAAATCAGTTACAATGAAAATAAAATTAAATATAAAAAGAGAGTGCCCCCAAACAAGCTTTTATGAGGAAGAGTGACAGAGTGATAGCATGCCATGGTCAGACTGGGTTTTGCAGTAAAACTACGAATGTGGAACAATTAGTAAGCAGGTGGCCCATGGACTGGGAAAGAAACCCTCCACAGTATGTTCTCCTCCCACCATCCACTCCTGCCAGTTTCCTAAATGTCTAGAACTTTCCTTTCCATATTCACAACTAACTTGTCCTGGTTCCAGTTCCTTTACTCTCTGTGAAGAAACTGAAAATCTAATCTTGATGGGGTTAGTGACTAATAATGGCTCAGGATTACTAATTAATAGTTCAATAGAGCAGTGGTTCTCAAACTTGAGAGTGCAATCAGAATCACCTGGAAAGATTGTTAATATATAGAGTTTCTGATCCAGCAGGTCCAGGGTGGGGTCCAAGAATTTGCATTTCTAACAAGTTCCCAGGTGCTGCTGATGCTGCTGGTCCGGGGATCACACTTTGACAACCATGACAATAGCATGACCCGAAAGAATGAGGTGACACCTGGCACCTGGACAAGGCCAGAGGGGAAGCTATTGGAGACAGGTGGTTTCATTACATCCCTCAAATCCTACCTTATATGTTCCTACAAGCCCTGTTCCTAGGGCACCCCTAGGTTTGTCTTCCCCTATGGATAGATGATTCTCAGAATAGCCAAAGCTCCTTGTATGACCCCCAAATCTGGACTGTTTCTAAAAGAGATGAAGGACATATGCTTCCAAAAGCCACAATTGTGGGAAATTTGTGTTTAATGCAAAGAATCCAGACTCTGGAAGGCACAAACAACAAACATGAGTGCCCTGGTGGGGCTTGACCCACAGAGGTGGGATTTGCTCTACGGCAGAATGCAAGGGCTTGCAGGTAGGATCTCCTCATACTCTGGGCAAGCAATGTGCTCTGGCTCAGGTCAAAGGGTAGCTGCAACTATCACTGGATTTTAATGGAGTAACTCAAAATTAATGATGGGAAGAAATGAAAGAAAAAAAATTAAGTATAGACTTCTTTACAAAATCAATGAGTGACAGAGGGAGAGGGGGTATAATCAAAACTACACTCCTTGAAGGCAGGACATATTTATTTTCCACAGAGCCTTGTCTAAAGTACGGCACACAATATATGTGCTGCAAATATTTTTGATTCACTTATGATCAATTTTTTATCCACAGTAATGTATTAAGGGGCAGAACAACCCAATATCTACTTATTTACTCTAACTCAATCTGTGTATAGATTTGAAAACCTCCAAGAATCCCATGAGACTGCCAGGGCCAGCTTTGATATCCTTCTCTTACAGCTAGGGAAACTGAGGTTCGGTGTGACCTGGAGTGGTCTCTGGACCTCAGTTTGCTCTCTGTGAGTCCAGCCTGGTGGTGCTTGGAGATGTGGAGATGGATCTCCTGCTTCTGCTCCATAGCATTCTGGCCACTCCAGGCACATCTCATAAAGGCTTTTAGGGGCATGATTATAACTGTGAAGGAGGCCAGGAATTCAGACTCCGTGGGAAGCCCTAGCTATACAGATGATGGTTTTTTGGCCAGAAAATAACTGCACAGTAATAGCACTGAGTATTATCAGGCTGACCAGTTGACTGAGCCTCTCACCCAGTGCAGGGTCCTTTTTATAACACCCATGGCAGATGGACATCTACAGAGTGTCCAAAGAGCCTGCTCTCAACCAAGGGGGCTGATACTTCCCGTGGTGGTGACTCCCACCATGGCAAGTTCTTCCCTGAATTCAGCCAGCATCTGGCTCCCTGGGGCTTCTGATCCTCATTCCTCATTCTGTTCTCCTGTAGTTACAGAGGGTGAATGCGCCCCCTCTGTGACATGACAGTCCTTCTCTCATACCTCTCATATCCCTAAGAGGCTGAATAACCCAAGTTCTCCAACTGTTCTTCAAATGGCATGGTTGGCAGGCCCTCCACCCTGGGTGTGTTCCCATTGGCAGGGGTGTTCAACCCTCTGGCGTGGTCTCTCCTCACTAGGCATGGGACCAAACTGGCAGCAGTGTATTGGGGAGAGCTCATCATATCATATGCTGGAGCTAGGAGAGACTTACAGCACCATCAGGTCTACCTCTGGCCTAGAGCAGGAACCCCTGGGCAGCATTCCTGACATCACATCACCCCACACTGAGGCAAAGCATGCCTTATTCCTTCTTGGGGTATCCCAGCACCCTCTTGATTGTAACGCTCAGCACTAGTATTGTGACTTTTATTAGAACTACTGTCCCCTTGATTTCCTTCCAAAAACTAGGTTCAAGACCCAGCATTTGCTTCCTTGGAATAAAAAACCCTTAGCTGAACAGCCACTCCTAAGCAGGCTCACTCTCCTGCATTTGAGTAGAGAGCTGTGGTGGTTGGGGAGAGTGGGTAGGTGGGTGGGGGCCCAGAGCACATCTGGGTTACCAGTTACCTGTATCAGGGGCGACACACTCGCATTTGTAGGTGGTGATGGAGTCGGGCTTGAAGTCCATGTTGATGGGGTAGTACTTGAAGGCACCGATCATCTTCTTGATGGCATCATAGATAAATATGAAGCTGATGAGGGTGGAAAAGCCCTCCTCGGTAAAGCGGGTGATATACTTGATGATGAAGCTGGCATCTGTTGCCACCAGGATAAGGCACTGGACGGCTGAGTGGAGGCCAATCCAGAGGCGGAACTCCATGTAGTCCAGGCCATTACCTCTGGAAGGCAGAGGAAGGCAAGGGGCCTCCAGCACAGGGCTCCTGGCTGGGCTCAGCTCCCCTGACCCATCCTGAGTGACTCATCTGCCCCTCCTGTGGCACAGATGCCCTTCTGGGGACTGTAAGAGGATTGGGGACAGGGAGAATTCCTGAGTGGGACTGTCTGCTCTTTGAGAATTATGGGAAAGGGCCTCAAGGGGGCGATAGGAAGGTGTTGAGACATCTCGGTGCTCACACAGTTGGTAACAGACACCCACAGTGAATGAAAAATAGTGAATTTCAGAATAAAAGGGCTGGAACAGACCTTACAAATGGTCTAGTCCAAACTCTCAGGTTGTAAATGGGGCAACTGAGCCTGGGGTGGTGACAGGAGCTGCCCAGGCCTGGTGCGGCCATCTGACCTCTAGCTCAAAACTTTTTATACACTACACTGACTTTCAAGTCATAACTGCTCCTGAGTAGAATGGTGTGAATTTTGTCTTATCTTGCCTGGATTTCTCCCTATGCTGTGCCAATATGCAAGAAGACGGCTTAAAGGCAGGCAGCTGGTGGGAGTCAGGAGGGACCACTTGGCAGCCCACCCCTTAGCTAAAGGTGGCTTTGGCACCTCCCTGCCCCTGCCTCCCCCCTGGGCCTGTCCCCCTGCCCTGGCCTCGGCACACCTCCCCAAGTGTGAAAGCAGGTACTGGGGGCCACCAGGGGCACCTACTTGCTGAAGTCAAAGAGGAGTTTTTCAAAGATGAGGATGGGCCCCGTGCTGCTGAGGATGATGAGAGGCTGTCCCGAGAAGAGGCAGAATAAGGAGCCAGCCATGGCAGTGCCCAGGAAGCTCTCCATCACTCCCTGGGGGCACAAGGAGTGTCAGAATCAGCAGAGGCAGGAGGAGCGGCCTATCCACACAGCTGTAACCCAGCTGTCCCTCCAAGGGCCCAGGCCAGTGTTCATCCATTGTTCTGGGCCTTGTCCTCCCCAAATTCTGCTCCCCATTTTCTACCCAACCACTTGCCACTGTCCTGTCTCTAATTCCACTTATATAAATGACTTCCTTTAGGCACCCTAGGGCTTAGAAAACAGTAGATGTGCTTGTGCCTGTGTCCATTCTACTCCCAGGGAACAGCCCATTCATACAATTACTCATTCATTCAAAGATCTATTTAGTACTTTTAGAGGTCAGATCATTCATTCATTCAAATCCCATTAAGTGCCTGTTATTACCAGGCACTGTACCAGGCATTGGGGACCTATCGATGAACAACATAATACATCCTCAATCTAGTGGAAGAAACAGAGAAGTAACCAGGCAATTTCCATATAGCAGAGTTTCTCAACCTTGGCACTACTGACATTTTGGGCTAGGTAATTCTTTGTGGTGGGGGGGTCTGTCCTGTGTATTGTAGGATGTTTAGTAGCATCCCTGGCCTCTACCCACTAGATGCCCAGAGCAACTCCTCTTCCAGTTATAGCAAGCAAAACTGTCTCTTGATATTTCCAAATGTATCCTGGAGTCAAAATTGTCCCTGGTTGACTGCCACTGCCAAGGAGTGTGATAAACTGGGATAGGTTCAGGGTGCCACAGGAACACACAATAGGAGTGAAGAGGTGGTCAGGAAGGCTTTCCCAGAAGCAGTCACGTGAAAGCCGAGACCCAAAAAATGAGCAGAGAATTGGCCAAGAGAATAGGGTGAAGTAGAATGACAAGAAAGAGTGCCTCAGGAAGAGGGAACAGTGTATACAAAGGCCACAGTTGAAAGGGAGCACTTTGAAGAACTGAAAGATGATCAGGATTGATGGAAAACGTAATGTAGAATGGGTGGGTAGGGCAGGAATGCTGAAAAAGGGAATGCTGGGAGATGTGTCTTAAGAGGTGCTATGGACTGATTGAATTGTGTCCCCCAAAGACCATATATTAGAAGATTAATTCCCACTGTAACTGTTGAGTGTGGGAAATCCTATTATGGTAATTGAAAGATGAAGCCTTGAAGAGGTGATTAGATTGTAGGACCATGCCATGATGAATGAATTAGCAATAGTGGTCAGGGGTGTGGTTCTAAGGGCTTTAAAAAGAGAGCACCTGAGAGTCTATGTCTTCCTGCTCCATGCTCTCTCTTCTGCCATGAGAGACCCCTGAGTCACTCTCACCACTATCAAGGCATTCACCAACTGTGTTCCCTGGACCTTGGACTTTACAGCCTCTGAAACTGTAAGCAATAAGTTTTGTTTTCTTACAAATTACCTAGTTCTGTGTATTTTGTTTTAAGCAATAGAAATGGACTAACACAGAAAACTGGCACCAGGGAAGTGGGGTGTTGCTTATAACAAATAGTTGAACATGTGGAAATGGCTTTGGAACTCAGTGTTGAAGAGAGGCTGGAGGAGTTTGGAGGAATAGAAAAAGGAGGAGGCTAGAAAAAGCCTTGGGTGAAAATTTGGAAGACAAGAAAACCAGGGAAAGTTTGGAATGTTTTAGAGACTGGTTAAGTGGTGGCAACCAGAATGCTGACAGAAATATGGACTGTAAAGACCACTCTAAGGAGGTCTCCGATGTAAATGAGAAAGGACTTATTGGAAACTGGAGCAAAGATCACCCTTATATGAAAAGGCAAGGAATTTGGCTGCTTTCTGTCATGCCCAAAAGTATTATGAAATGTGGAACTTGAAGTTGCTAACCAGGGTATTCAGTGTAAGAAACTGCAAAGCAGCAAAACACTCAAGAAGCTGCATGGCTACTTGCAACAGCCTACACTGAGTTATGGCAGAACAGGCATGACATAAAGCCAGAATATGTAATTAAAAGGGAAGCAGAGCATAAAGATTTGGAAAATTTGCAGCCTGGCCATGTGGTAGAGAAGCAGGGAGCATTTTCAGGAGAAAAATGCAATGGTGCTAAGAAAATTAGTACAAAAGAAAGGGATTATCAAGAGAAGGACAAAAAGGTACTGAAGGCATTGTGGAAGCCTTTGGGGTCAACCCTTCCATTTCTGGACCAGAGGCCTAGGCGGTCTTGGGGAACACGCCTGAGGCACCTTCCACAGGCTCATTGCCCAGGGATACCACAGGAAGCTGATCCAGCACCAGCACTCTGCTGCTTTGACTGCTCCAGCTGTGGCTAAATTGGCCCCAGGTGTGGCTGGACCCACAGCTTTGGAAAATACAAGCCAGAATCCTTGGCAGCGTCCACGTGGTGTTAGGTCTGCAGGCTTGTAGAATGCCAGAGCTGTGGAGGCTAGGGAGCCTCCACCCTGATTTCAACGGATGTATGAAAAGCCTGAGGGCCCAGGAAGAGATCTGTCACAGGGGTGGAGTAACTGCAAACAGCCTTCGCTAGAGCAATGCCAAGCGGAACAGTGGATTCAGAGTTGCAGCAGAAAAACTCCATCAGCACCTTGCCTAGTGGAGCTGTGAGAGCGGGACTGCCATGGAGACCTCAGACCTGTAGAGCTACCAGTGTGCAACACCAGCCTGGGAGAGTTAAAGCATGGCTGGAAACCAGGAAAGCCATAGAAGCAGGGCTGCCCAAGGACTTGAGGTATCAACCCCTGCACAAGCACGCAGAGGGCATTGAAAATGGAGTCAAGGTACAAGATTCTTCAGCTTTAAGATCTGATGCCTGCCCTGCTGGATTTTGGACTTGTTTGGAGCCTGTTTCTCCTTGCTTCTGGCCTTTTCTTCCCTTTTCAAACTGGAATATGTAGCTTTGCTTGTCCCACCATTGTATCTTGGCAGTAGATAACTTGTTTTGATTTCACAGATGGGACTTCGAACCTTGGACTTTTGAGTTGAAATAAGTTAAGACTTTGGGGATGGAATGAATGTATTTACCTATGAGAAGGACATGAACTTTGGGGGCCAGGGGCAGATTGCTGTGGATTGATTGAATTGTGTCCCCCAAAGTTCATATATTAGAAGCTTAATTCCCACTGTAACTGTTGAGTATGGGAAATCCTATTATGGTACTTGAAAGATGGGGCCTTGAAAAGGTGATTAGGTTGTAGGACAATGCCATAGTGAATGGATTAGTAATGGTGGTCAGGCGTGTGGTTCTGAGGGCTTTAAAAGGAGAGTATGTGAGAGTCTCTCTCTGCTCTGCCATTCTGCCATGTGAGACACCTGGGTCACTGTCGCCACGGCCAAGGCCTTCACCAGCAGTGTTCCCTGGACTTTGGACTTCCCAGCCTCTGAAACTGTAAGCAGTAAATTTTGTTTTCTTACAAATTACCCAGTTCTATGTATTTTGTTATAAGCAATAGAAACAGACTAATACAAGAGACAAGTAGGGACATGTAATGAGGGCCACATGGAGAAACTGGAATCTATGAGTCAAGGATTATGTCTACTTTCTGGTGCGGACAACTGGAAGAATCATGGTGTCACTTGTTTTGTTGAGGAAGGCCTGGGAGCAGCAGGTCAGGAGGGACGATAATGGATGCAAAGTCAGCTATGTGAGTTGGGGGAATCCCAAGGAGCAGCCATGTAGGCATGTCCAGGAGGCAGCTGGACATTGAACCTGAAGCTCAGGAGAGAGGTGTGGGCTGGCAATAGGTATTTATCTCAATTTATCCGTGAAAATGGGTCTTCACCTTGGTTCTCTAAGCTTTCCAATGGTTCTATCCTGAAGGCCCTCATTGGAGAAGACCCTTGCCTAGGAGACAGGCTGGGGTTTCTACTAAGCTGATATTTTCCCAGGGAGGCCTGTGTTGTTGTTACGGTAACAGCTTACCATCTTTCTAAAAATGTCTTAACTCCAAGCTAAGAATTCAAGGTTGGTTAAAAGAAAAAAAAAAAAGTATGGGGAGAAGGCCACAGTTAGCAACTCAATTAATTTTGTTGATTAAATTCATTTAAATATCAGTGGGAAAAGTACCAAATAACAAAGTACAGGATTCCCCATAAAAGTTTGACCTATTTACAGCTTTGAGTCTTTAGTAATGCTGTTTAGCTTCAGGTCTTTTAATACTGTCAGATTATTACTTTTTTTTTTAAGGGTAAAGGATTACAAAAAGTGATGGATTGAACCTGGATGGTAAATAAAACCGTGGCATTGGGATTACAGGATGAAGCTCGTTATAACCACCCGGTGGCAGCAGAGCTTACTGAAGTTTGCACTCATATCCCCAGTTCACACACACCTGATAATTGTCGGTGGCATCTCCCAGAAGCCCACCAAAGGTGATTGCATTGGTGATACAGCCGAGGTAGATGAAAAGGATGGCAGAAATGGACTGAATGTGGAAGCCATCAAAGAAGTCACTCGGGAACCAGGGCAGCTTCCTCTTGACATCCAGTCGCAGTCCACCGAAGAACCTGCTCGGGACAGACCCAGGGTCTGCTTTCATACCATAAACATGAGTCTGGGATGAGGAAGGGAATTTGACTAGGGGTGGATGGGGAAAAAAATTCTCTCCACCAGAATGGTTAGGACCAGGGATAAATTCTTGCAATACTGAAACTTTGTGGTCAGCACCATCCCTACTGGGAAAGGTGGACATACACAGCCTGTTTGGGAGAAGAAAGGTGTGATGGGAATATGTCCTGGGGTAGCCCTAACATGCCACGTGGAATGGAAGTCCTGGGGTCCGCAAATGGTGGTCCTCCTTATGTCCCTGATCATCTGCAGGGCTCCTGTGCTCGATAAACACAGATGTGTCCAACTTAGGAGATAGTGTCATCGCAAATTACAATACAGATTAAGGACAGATTCTAAACCTTATAAGTGATGGCTTCACTCTCTGGAACAACTAAGTGGGGAATTTTAGGTTTAGGGACAGTGCTTATTGGGGATGCTATTGCCCGTAGCTCTTATGCAGTCCTTAGCATGAAGCAGGGTTTCTCAACCTCGCTACTATGAATATTTCAGACCAGGTAATCCTTTGTTGTGAGGTGGCTGTCCTGTGCAGGATGGCTGTCCTTGTAGGATGTTTAGCAGCATCCTCACCTCTACCCACTAGATTCCAATAGCATCTCCCCTCCAATTCTGACAAACAAAAATGTCTCTGGATATTGCAAAATCCTCTGGGCAGAGGGGGTAGGGGGTAGGGGGCCAGCGTAAGAGGGGAGGGTTGCTTCCCCTTGAGAACCACTGTTATAGAGCCAAGGACATATAAACATGACTCCATTTTCAAAGCCATGATTTACACAACTTTGCAGGGCTATGTCCTTTCGTAAATCTTTATCAACCCAAATTACTCCAAGAGCTGGCAAATTCTCCAGACCAGAAGAATTTTCTCTTGTTTCCTAGGAAGGAAGGAAGGAAGGAAGGAAGGAAGGAAGGAAGGAAGGAAGGAAGGAAGGAGGGAAGGAGGGAAGGAGGGAGGGAGGGAGGGAGGGAGGGAGGAAAAGTTTTTAAATAGGTAAGTTTTTAAGTTAAAAAAAAAAGTACTATTATGAGTTGAATTGTGTTCCCTCAAAATACATACTAAAATCCTAAACCCTAGTACTTGTGAATGTGGACTTATTTGGAAATAGGGTCTTTGCAGATGTAATCATGTTAAGATGAAGCCACTAGGGTGGGCCCTAATTCAATAGGACTGATGTCCTTATAAGAAGAGGAAAATGCCATGTAAAGGCAGAGACACACACAGGTGATGACAGAGGGAGAGACTGCAGTGATGCAAGCCGGGGGACATCAAGGATGTGGGCCACCACCAGAAGCCAGGAGGAGGCAAGGGCGGATTCCACCCAGAGTCTCAGAGGGAGCATGGCCCTGCGGGACGCCTTAAACTCCTGGCCTCCAGAACCCTGCGAGAATGACTTTCTGTTTTAAGCTGCTTAGTTTGCAGTACTGTGTTATGGCAGCCCTAGGAAATGAATACAAGTACCAAAGGGACTCTGGAGAAAAGTTTGGGTTCTTCCACTCCTGTGTCGGCTCTTGGCAACCCTTTTTGGGGATCCAGGAAGGGTTTCGAGGGCACAGGAGGGAAAGAGGGCAATGGTCAGACCCCAAGGTCCAGGAGTGGACGCTACAGGCGGCCGGGGGAAGGTCCCAGAAGGGTGGGTGAGAAGGAGAGAAGTCTAAAGGACAGCAGGGTCACTGTCAGGCCCGGGGCGGGCACCTTCCTGTCCAGATGAGTTCCTCCCCGATTTCGTGCACCGCCGGCATCTCTCCGTCGTCGCCGCTGCTGGCTCCGCTGGCCCCGCCGCCACCCGCCCCACCTCCTCCGCCGCCTCCAGCAGCTCCGCCGCCTCCTCCCACAGAGCCGTTCATCTGGCCTAGCTCGGCCAGGGAGAACACGGATTTCCTGGAAGGAAAGGGAAGGGAGACCTGGGAGAGTGGAGCCCCCCATCCTGGGAAGGGCCCAGCCCCTCCAGGACTGTCCCAGAGTTCCTCTCACCTCCCCAACAAAAAGGATAGAGTATCTTAAAAGACAGAAAACATGCAGAAACTGATCTAACAACACCCACATGCAGGTTACTCAGATTTTACAAACGTTCACATTTAGTCATATTTGCTCCCAATTTTTTTTTTTTTTTTGTCCTTTTTGAGACCGGCTGCACCGCGCTCAGCTAGTGAACGCTGTGAGCGCAATGGTCATCCCTATATAGGATCCAAACCTGCGGTGGGAGCGCTGCTGTGCTCCCAGCGCCGCACTCTCCTGAGTGCGCCAGGGGCTCGGCCCTGCTCCCAATTTTTTAAAAAGAGAAAGAAAATGATACCAACAGAGTTGAAGACCCCCTTGTCCCCCAGGCACCCTCCCCACCCCTCTGCTCACATACACACCTCTTGTCAGCAGAGGGCACTTTCTTGGGGGGCTCAATTCGGATATTTGGGTCCCACTCTCCAGGAGGAAGCACAATGACCTCATCCAGAAACTCATCAATTCCTGCAATCAGATCTTCCCGATTGCGGGCTTTATAGGCCACATCACTGAAGAGCTGGCAGAAAAGAGGAAGAAGAGAAAGATCAGCTCTCTTTCTGAAGTACCCTTTTTTATCCACCTCCCAAGAGCACATCACATCTAGTTTCAGAGAAATAACTTAGAACCACTGCTGCCATTGCCAACTTGCTTCTCAGGTTTTGGAATGAAAACGTAACACAGCAGGGAAACAGCAGGTGCTGAGGGAAGGCAGCTACCTGGGATCTGAAGGCCAGGTCTCCTATTCTTGCTGTAGGACTTTGACTGAATTACTTAACCTATCTGGTGTCAGTTGTCCACAGAGTAAACACATTAGAAAACCTTTGCAGAGCCCTGTCTGAGAAGCTCAGATATTTTAAGTACATTTATGATTTCCTAGCCCTTCACTCGTGGCAGGTCAGGCTGGATCATTCATCCTGTCTCCAGAGCATGCTTTCTGACTTACAGATCTGACGGGGATATGCCCGTGTTTAAAGTCCTCTAGGTTCCCCACCACTGTGGGGACAAAGTGTGAACTCTCAGCTCTGCTTACAGGCTCTGTGTAGTCTCTGGCTCACCTCACTAGTGTCACCTCCTACCCTTGAAGCTCTTACACCCAGCCTACATCAAACCACTTCTCCAAGTCTTGATCCCTGTTCCCTTTGTCTGGAATGCCTGCCTTCGAGGCTCATGCTGGGTTTATATTCCTTACAATCATCCTTAGCTTTAAAGCTCCCTCGTCTGTGAAGCCCTCCTTGACTCCCTGAGCAGCTAGCGCATGGTTAATTTTATAATTACAGACTTGTCCTTCCCACTTGATAGGTGTGAACAGTGACTATTCCCTGATTCTTATAATCTTAGGGCCTGGCACACAGTAGGTGCTCAAATGTGCCTGTTGGATAATTGAAAGAATGAAGGTGCAGGGCTTGAGGCAGGAGCCATAGACATGCAGGAGTACATGCTTCTTGTTACCACTTACATCATCTACCATCAGGGTTGCAATGGCACGACCAATTTCATTGTAGGATTTTGCTCTCCCAGGAGGTCCCAGCAGTATGAACAGAAACCTGCAGAGAAGATGAAGGAGCAGTAGGAGGAAAATGAGAAGGAAAAATAGAAGCAAGTGAAGAGAAGAATTCTTTGGCCCTACACAGTATCCACTCTTAACTTTTTACCCTCCCTTCTTTGAATCCTGTTTTAGAGCAACATTTCCTCTTCCTCTCCCGCTAAGCTCCCTTTGAGCTTCTGCACCTTTGTCTTGCTGACCAAACCCACCCAACAGCTTCTCTCCCGGCTGTTGGTTACTTCTCATTTATTATTATTTTTTTTTGTCTTTTTGTCTTTTTTGTTCCGTGTCCGGCAACGGATCGCAACCCTCAGTGTTGCCCCCGTACCGGACCAGGGACCGGCAACGGGATTGCAAACCTCGGTGTTGCTCCCACGCCTCGCTCAGCCAGTGAGCGGGAGCCGGTCTGTATGTGGGATCCGAACCCTCGGGCGGCAGCGCCGCCGCGCCTCCTAAGCGGCGCACTATCCAGTGCGCCACTGGGCCGGCCTCATTTATTATTTTTAATAAACTCTCTAAACTCTTCCCTAGTTAGATTCCCCTCTCCAGCAAATCTTTGCATTTAGGGATATCTCTAACAGCACTGCTTGCCAACTGCATGAACAGATGGCTCCCTGAAGGTGGCATGGTGGCAGGTTTCAGTGGCTCTCACCTGGTGGGGACAGGCACCTCGGTCACTCCTCCCAGCATGGCAGACTGGATGAGACGTACGAAGGCGATGAATGGCTGGTCTAGGAAGTCCACTTCGCCTACGAGCACATTGGAGGCTTCCGAGTCCTTGGGGATCTTCTTCATGAATTTGTTTTTCCGCTGGTCAGGGAGTGGGAAACGAGATACCAATGGATACTGCCACACACTCTCATTCCCTCACCCCCTTCAGACTGCTTTGGAGGCCTAACTTTGAAAAATTTTCCCCACATTTCTCAAGAGACTGAAAGAAATAACCACACACTCTCCCCAATTCTGCAGATGAGGAGACTCAACCTTAGTTAACCTCACGGACCAATTAAGCATTTGTAGATGAGAAGGAACCAGCAGTGACTTGAACCCTAAGACATTCCTTGTTGGGTGGAAACTGCTCAACTGAAGTGTGGACTGAGGGGTCCGAGAAGAGCCCCAGGAGCTTGCTGGATGTCAGGCCTCACCTGCAGCCTCTTTCGGGTTGATCAGATGGAGTCTAAGCACTTATATTCTGGCTGCCCAGACTTCCCTCTCTGCCTTGACCTCTGCTGGCTGTGGGAAGCAGGAGGCCTGTTCTGATGGTCAAGGTGGGTGGGCTTTGTTTTCTTTTTGCCACCAGCTTCCTGGATTCCAGGAACACCTGGACCAGTCTCCAAGTCTGTAGGAGACTTCCGTGCCCCCAAGGCTCCCCTAGGAAACCTCCCAGGAAACTCGCAACTTCTGAGATTTTCCAGCTGACACCATCAAGGTGGTCCCCCTCCAGTCTCTCTGACTAGAGTCTGCTCAGGGCAGGAAGGTCAAACAGGCAGAGTGAGTAGGGTCTGATATGAGAGGTATTGGAAACGAGCCCTGTGCCCGAACTTGTTCTCACTGTCTGCGTTTATGACTTCTTTCCTCCTGAGTCCTCTTTCATGATGAAAATTCCCCAGGGATGGTCACTAATAAGCTCTTCTTAGTCCTTAATATCTTAGAATGAATTAGAATTTTTCAGTGTGCTTTCCCTCTGGGCAGTAAGAGGATGAACAAGAGACAGAGACAATTTCATAGGTGGAAGGAGATGGGGTGTTTGGGAAGGGTAGGGCTGGCTACAGCCCACAGTGGCTGACCCAGGGGGAAAGGGCCTTGAAGGCAGAGGCCAGTTCTGAAGAGAGCTCCTCAGGGCATCACAATTTTCCTACCAAATCCCCTTTGGCCAGAGTTTCTCCTGCGGGCACAGAAATGTTTGTTTCTTGTAGGCTCAGTAAAGATGTAGGTTCTTTGTGTCACTTCCTGTCCCTGTGGAGGGGTCAGTTGTAGGCATGGGCATGGCCAATAAGTCCTGCCCCTTTGTGTCCACAGCTGTTTTCCTGATTTGCCTCCTGGGGAGCATGATACACACTGAGCTGGGTGGTCTACCAGTGCAAGGAGAGGCACATGAGTGATAGTTGCACCCTGGTAATCTTTTAAATCCGGCTGGGAAAAAAACACCTCTCCACAACCATCCGGCAACCAGCAACAGCCCAGGGATCCTAATATAGTGAGAATGAGCAGGAAGGAGTGGACGGGAAGGCCAGAGTCCCCGAGACTCAAAAAGTCCCTTTGTCCCAGGCACAGTCAGCTGATTAATAAGCAGCGTTCTTCAGGGTGGAGGGCTGGGTGTGCCAGCACAGCCACTGTTCTCCTGCCAGCTCTGTGTCCCAAGCATCAGGTGGGGAGCGGGTCCAGGGGAGAGGAGGAGAGGTGGTGTAGGCAGGAGCACGCTGGAGAATGAGGCTTTGAAAGCAACAACACTTTGGGGTGGCCCAACCAACCCACTTATAATCCAGGAGAGGACAGGAATTGAAACAGGCCCTTGGTCCTCCCTTGCATGTTGTGACATGTTTGGTCAGGAGGCCAGGTTGGTAGTATTTCAGATATGGGGGCATGCTGGTCTTCTGGGCACCCTGGCTTGGCCACAGTGTGGACATGGGCTTGTACAACCAGAGCCCTGCTGACACCACTTCCTGAGCCCATGGAGACCCTGGTCTAGTCTGCACTGCAGAGTCCCTGTAGTGTGATGATGTCTGAATACAGTCTGTTCACTGGGAACCCACCAGCTGAGGGCGGGCATGCAGTGTAGCTTTGTGCAAACCAATGATGAAGAAAGAGTCTGCAGAGCAAACGCCTCTGGGTTTGCACCTAAAAAGTGCCCACAGCATACAAACCATTGATGTTGCAAATACTGAGAAGCAGCAGTGGGTGTTGGTCAGTAGAGCTAGATGCTGGCACTGGGTGCTGGGTTCCAATCCCTAAACCAAGGAAGCACTGCAGGTGCAGTGACAGCTAGTGTTATTATTACACACTTACACACTTATGAAAATAGGCATGAAAGACTTTTACCAGACAATGCTTTCTTATCATGGCTCCACTGTCTGTGTGCAAGACTATAATAAAGTGGGGTTCCTCTCCAAATAATATTCCAGAACACTTACTGGTTCCTAAATGACTCCCGAATTAAGGGCTCTAGAGTCAGACTGCCTGGGTCAAACACAGTTCTGCCACCTTTCAGCATACGGCCTTCAGCATGTTACTTAACTGCCTTTAGCCTCAGTATTCTCTCTCAGTAAAATGGGGATGAAACACAGAAAACGCTTGGGGTGGTGTTGCACATGCAGTGTGTGGACCTTAAATGTTGACTGATGTTGTTATTTTATTATTTTGGCCACAGAGGGCCCTCAGCATACTGACATGAGGGTCTGCTTTTGTTTTGCCTTCTACCAAACATGGGGGTCCTTGAAAGCCTGGAGGTCATCCAAACTCTTGAGGACTCCACGAAGTTTCATGTTCCCTTTGTTACCTTTCTCCCTACTTCTGGGGGCAGAGGCAAGGGGACCATGGAAGCTCCTGCCCTTGAAGTGTGCGGGGGTTGGAACTGAGGGGGCCTCCTCTGGGCTTCTCCAGGGGGTGGAGTCACAGTGTTCCTGGGCTGTGGGCCTTAAAACTTGGACTCAACCTGTTTGCAGGATTCTGAGCTCATCAAAGTGTTTCAGCCAAGCTGGTGGGAGACCACAGATGACGTTCTCCTGCCTTAGCTAAGAAAGAAGACACACTATTGCGCAGTCCAATTAATTAACTATCACAGTTTTCCCCATAAGGAGGCCCCACCTCCTTCTCTCTGCCAGCCCCAATCCCTATTCCATCTTTAAAGGTGTTTGTGGGTCACAGGGGAGGTGAAGCTACATGTACTAGTCTTCTCTCCCCAGCAAATCCCAGGCTCAGGGACAGCTGGCACCTCATGTGATTCTGTTCTCTGTCCCCCACTCCCTAAAGGGCCTGGCACAGAGTCAGGACCTGGGGCTCAGTCAGTACCTGACTGATGGACTGGACAGGGTCACTAAGACAGCCCAGAGCCCCACTGTGGTCCTTGCTGGGTGAAGACTCTTGCTTCTCTATGGAAGTGGAGTTCTGCCTGTAGTGGCCCCTAAGACCAAATCTTCCTCCTGCCCTAGCCCTCCACTGCAGCCAAGTGCAGTGGCTTTTCTACCTGGTCTGTGTTTGGGGTGTGAGAAATGTCATTCATGCTTCTGCTCTGGGCGTGACCTAGGAGAGAAGGAAAAGAAGGTCCGTCAGGGGAAGCCAGGCTCTTGTAGGTCCTTTTTCCTCAGCCTCTACTCATGCCTCTCCCATGTTCATAGCCAAAGAAAGACCCCCTCCCCTTTATTCTGTAACCCCCTAAGCTAGCATCCACTCGTTTTCCTTCCCTTCAATGACAGCTTTCTTGAAAGTTTCTAGGCTTCAGGTTCCACTTCTCCCTTCTCACTTCTCAATCTACTACACTCTGATCTGTACCCCTTGGCCCTATACCTTTGATGTCACCAAGATGTCTACTTCAATGCTGGCTCTGTGCCAGACCTATGGGAGGAGGGACAGAGATGCATTATCAGAGGAGGTGCCAGGTGTCACTAAGCCTGGCATTTGTTGGAGAGAGAGACCAGCTTTTCCTCGGTCCTCCCTGACCCAGGAGACTCTTTAAAGATGGGCTGGAGGCTTGGGCTGGAGGCTTAGGCTGGCAGAGGTAAGGGAAGTGGGCTCCCCATGGGGAGAACAGTGATGGTGAACTATTTGAACCACCACAGGGTTCTTCCTCTGTTCAGGCAGGAGAGAGTCAGCTCACATTCCACACTAGCAGCCCAATCCAGTGGACACTTAGACCTGTAATTTTTCGGCTTTTGGCCCACACCTGCTCCTTGCTTCCAGAACACCACTCTATTCTTGTTTCCCTCCCAGGATCCTCTCCTCTGTGGCTCACCTCAGGGCCTTGTCTTTGCCCTCGTCCCCTCCAGATGCCTCGCCCTCTCCCTCCTTGGTCAATCATGTCCACTCCTGTAGCCTACACTACACATTTGGCTGAGGGCACCCAGGATGGATCTCCAGTCCGATCTCCTTCCTGAGCTCCAGATGCCTTGGAGCAGCCCCATCTGGCACATCAAACTCAACTTGTTATCTTCCATCAAATCCTTCCCTCCACATACTCTATTGCACTCAGCACCCTCCCTCCCATCCCCGGCCATTCAGAGAGAATCTGGGAGCCAGGCCTGGCTGCTCCCTCTTCCTCACCTCCTATCTCCCACCACTCATTAAATCTCACTTCTGTCCTTTCCCCTCTGTTCCAAATGCCAGCCCTGTCTCCTGCTTCCAATCTTGCCCCCTTCAGGTTTATTCTATCCCAGATAAAAATCTGATCATGGCTTACTCCTGCTTCAGGCTTCTCAGGGGTCTCCATTATCTTTAGAATAAAGTCTGGCTGCTTCTGTTGGCCTGAAAGGCCCTCTCGGATTTGACTCTCTCTTCCCCTTCACCCCTACAGTCCTGGTGAACTGAACCACTGTTCTTCCCCTTGGCAGCTCCTTTCCTTTACCTGCTGACTGTCTCCTTTGTTTAGCACACCCTCTTCCTCCCCCGTGCTTCTGGAAAACTCCTATTTATTCTCTAAGACTCAGTCCTGTGTCTCCTACTCTCTGAGCCTCCCCGGCACAGAGTGTTCTGTGCACTGAGCCACCATGGATGGGGCACACACCTTGACTATGACCAGGTTCACACAAATTTAATCACTTATTCACGCCTCTTGTCTGGGTTTCCACCACTGAGTGGTGTTGGTTGTGTAGGCAACCTCATGCTCATGATAACTGAGGAGAAGGTCTTCCCAAAGCCACTTTCTGCCTACTGACCACGGCCACCTGGCTTCTCTATGTGGAATAACAAGGCCAGGGGAGGCTGAGCAGACCCAGGGTCATTGGGATAGAGAGAAAGACTGGAGCAAACGCCTGCTGTGGGCAGGGGCCATGCTGCTCCAAGTCACTCCTCGAGCCTGCTCAGGAGCACAGCCCTGGGCTGCGCTTGTTCATATCTTGGCATTTTAATAAAAGTATTTAAAGGAAAACAATCCTTCGCCCTGCTTTTTATTTTTCTCTTCACTTTCCCAGTGCTCTCTTTTCTTTTCTCACAGCTCACCTTTCTGTTCACCTCTGATGAGCTGCCTGGAAAAGGCTGTCGGTGACCTTTTACTTCCCAAGTCCTCCCCATCCATTCCCACAAACAGGGGGTTATGACTCTGTATTTCTTCTTTGTGGTGTCACGAGACTGTCACCCAGGAATGGGGACACTAACTGTTCTGGGAGGAAAGAACGTAGCCTGTTTTTAATTCTGTTTCTAGGAAAGCTTTTCACTAAAAATAGGGCTATTGATCAGTTCAGGTTGGTTTTATTTTTTCTTTTGTTGGCTGGCCAGTATGGGGATCTGAACCTGTGACCTTAGTGTTGTAAGACTGCACTCTAACCAACTGAGCTAACCTGCCAGACCTATTGGTTAGTTTGTGAAAACAAACATATAGACATTAATAAAAAACAGGTTAAGATAAAAATGCCTAGAACATAAGATTGGGTATTGCTTATGCCAGGACTTGATTTCTCAGAGGAATTATTTGGAATACTATGTTAGTAAATTAGGCCTTGACAGCAGCCCGGGCTTAGGGTGAAGGTTAGATTTCTCCTGATGCACGTCCTGAGAATTCTAGACAGATCCTGGGCATTATCTCCTCCACTTATGGAAATATGGACATTCCACAGCTGCCACTGCCTGAACAGAGCTGTCACTGAGCGACAGTGAACACACTCACACAGACGTCCATAATTTGCACTTTGCCGCATCCTCAGGTCCTCAGTGGAGCGGTGTAGACTTGGAGCCCTCGCAGCAGGACTCCGGGCAGGGCTGCGATCTGGAAGGAGAAACAGAAGGGACTTGGCTTTGGCAGCCTTACTGGTGTTGCTCTGCCTCTTGTGTGTAGTCACTTCAACTAAAGCTGGGCTGCAATAGATGTCTCTTCCCCTCCCAGGAAGAATTCTTTTTCTGAAGCAAATTAATAGTCTGAACAAGATTACAGAGAACATATTTGCACAGTTGAAAGTGAGATACATACACAATTGATTAAATAGGCACCAAGTGTAGTAGACTGCCTGGGTTCATCCGTGATTCCAACAGTTACTGGCTGTGTGACCTTAGGCAAATTACTTAACCTCTCTGTGCCTCAGATGCCTCACCTGTAAAATGGGGATGATGAGAACAGCACCCACACCGCAGGGTTGTTGTGAGGATGAAGTGAGTTAACACAGGAAGAGCACTCAGAACAGTAACCGGAACATAGTAATCTGCCATTATTATGACATACTAAACACCTCCCATTCTTAAACAATTCATTTAAAGAGCTTCCTCAAGTTTCTTTATTTAGCAGATCGCTAGAACCCCAGAACTTTATCAACTTTGCTCTGGTTGCTGCATTTATCTGACAGGTTCAGCTGGGTTAGTGTCTCTGGGTATCTCGACAGATTCTGAGAGTGGAGGGTTGGAGGTTGAGATGTGAGTGTGGAACAATCCACTCTCCCTTAATGGTCCAGGCTCTGCTAACCAGAATGACACCAGTTGCCAGGTATACAAGCCCTGGCACCCTTGAGAGGAACCCAGCTCCTTCTACCTCCTCAACATGGCTCATCCTGGGGGTTTAAAGGGAAGCTTTCAGGCCTTTCCATAAACAAACCATCTCTACTGGCATTTCCTGATGCTGTATGCACATGAAAATCTCCTGGGGAGCTTTCTAACCTCCCTCTGTTCCAGGCCACATCCTAGACCTGCTAATTCCAACTTTTTGGGGTGGGACCCAGGTATTAGGGTACATTTCAAGCCCCCAGGTGATCATGATATGCAGCCCAGGCTAACCAACTCTCTCCCTAGAAGTTGTTTTGCTCTGGTGGTGGGGACAACACCAGGGTGTGGCTGTAGCCTGCCAGAGAAGGAGGCTGAGGGATCCTCAGAACCTCAGTATTTCTCCAGGATCATGAAGTCCAGACACTCCTGGCCACCAAGATGGGCTTACCTGGGGATGGGGCCTGACACTGACCCTACATGCCCACAACCCACCAGCATGCAGCCCAACTCACTGGTGGTGGAGGAGACCGACTTTCCAATGTCGACTAGGGAGCGGTGGATGGGCTTCTTGGTTTGGTGACGGTGCTTCCTTAGTAGGACGTAGCTGACCCTCTCCCGGAGCTCTGGCCGCAGGAGTCCATCCTCAATCTGCTTCTCAATGACATCATCTGAATGGGAAACAAACACACCTTGTCCACGTGGGATGGAACAAACTCAGGGTGTGGGGGTCTCCAGTTTCACCTATTAGTAGTGGGATTAAACATGTCAGCTAAAGGTGGCAGGGGATGTGGAAATAGTCTTGGCTTTGACACTAACTGTAGGCACATCAGGAACCCATAGTCTCTTCATGTACAGGGACATGTGCATATCTCTCTATAAGCATGTGGTTGCATGTGTGTGTGTAGAATTCTCCGCTGTTTCTATGTCTTAATATTATTATGAAAAGTAAATAAAATAGTACATATGAAAGTGCCCCAGGAAGCAGAAAAGCACTGTGTTAAACAGTTTTAACTCTAAAATAAATTCTTTTTAGAAAAGCATTTTGGGCAAAATACATCTGGCAAAATCAAATATGCTAGAATAAAACTCACAAAAATTTTTAGGGATGATAAGACAAGCCACCCCCTTCCTCACCACTCCACTGAGAGTTAATTTCCTCAAAACGAATGATGATCCATTTTACCCTGAAAAGAAACAGATTGCCATAGCAATGGGTATCTCTGACCATGCTAACAGGCCCCTCTCCTTTTCAGCTCATTGCTGGACAGCATTTCAGAGGATCGTCTTTTCCTCTCTGTTAGAGCTCTACATGGAACTGAAACTTGGAGCAGCTGGGACGCTGCCTGGGGAGAGACAGAACCAAAGCTGGTCTCTCAGAATCAGGCAGGCATCAGAGATGGGCCAGTCACTCAGACTCTTGGGTGGGCACGAGGCAAGGGGGGCTGCCCTGGTTTGTAGGACCCACAGGAGAAGTGCCCATGGTGGCCTCTGTCTCACCTATGATCTGTGGTAAGGAGACACTGTCCAAATCCAACAGCACTGTCCCCGTCTGCAGGCAGGTACGGAGCTCAAAGAGGCTGTGTAGGGACAGCGTAGACACGTGGGGCTTGCTCCAGCGTTCGCCTCCTTCTTCTACCTTTTCTTCAAACTTTATCCACCTGGAAGGGGTAAGGATGGGGCTCAGCATGGCCAGCGCCCTCTGGAGGAGGCCCTACCTGTGTCTCTGCAGAAGAGGGGCGTGGGTCTATGAAGTCACTCTGTGTATGTTGTTGGGGCACTGGTCCTAGACTCAGGAGCACAGGATCTCCTGGGGACCCCCTCACTCTGTCCCATACTTCTCCTGATGCTGTCATGCTAAGGACAAAGTGGCACCCAGACAATGACTACAAGTGGGCATGATGGATCTTTTTGGAGTGACAGAAATGTTCTAAAATTGGATTATGGTGACAGTTACACAACTCTGTACATTTACTAAAAATTATTTAACTGTATACTTAAAAATGAAAGAATTTTAGGTTATTCTATAACAATAAGGCTGTCTTTAAAAAGCCTCGACTGGAACCTGGTTACCGCAGGTTGATCACTGTGTGTTCAGTGTTCAGTGTGGTTTACTGGGAGCAGGGAAAACGTTCCCTGACAAAAAGTATTTCCCACCAAGTTCTGCTGCAGGGTCTGAAGTTTCCATGCTTCTCATTGTGGATTTTTGGCTCTGAAAGTTCAAGTTAAAATCCAAATGTCAGGGCTGGCCCATGGCTCACTTGGGAGAGTGTGTTGCTGATAGCACCAAGGCCATGGGTTCAGATCCCTGTATAGGGATGGCCGGTTGGCTCACTTGGGAGAGTGTGGTGCTGACAACACCTAGTCAAGGGTTAGGATCCCCTTACCGGTCATCTTAAAAAAAAAAAAATCCAAATGTCATCTGGGGAAAGAAATTAAACCAAGGATGTGTAGGAATTTGTCCTTCCTGGAAGCCTTGGAATCATAGGCTGGGGTGGAGTTGGTCAAATGGGAAGGCCTTGGACAGGTGGGCAGAGGCAGCACTTGGCCTGTCCCTCCCCCTCAGCAGGTAGCACCGGACAGCCTGAAGCACCATCAGGGGAGGAGGTGTCCTGGCTGGAGCCCCTAGCTCACCTTTGTAAGATGTCAACCTCAAATTAATGGGTAGCTTCTATCTATTCTTTTTTTTTAAAGATGACCGGTAAGGAAATCTTAACCCTTGACTTGGTGTTGTCAGCACCACACTCTCCCAAGTGAGCTAACCGGCCATCCCTATATAAGGATCCAAACCCATGGCCTTAGTGTTGTCAGCACCGCACTCTCCCAAGTGAGCCACGGGCCAGCCCCTGCTTCTATATATTCTAATCAAAATCCCAAGGGAGTATTTTTGGCCCATGACCAATTCTAAAGTTCCTCCGAAAAAGTAAATGTCTGGAAATGGTTAGGGAAAGTTTAATAAAGAAGAATGGGGATGGGACATGCCTTAGCAGATATAAAAAGCTGCTGAAAAACTCGCATAATGAAAACAGTGTGATTCCAGCCCAGACATAGACAAAGGGATCAATGGGACTACAATCCAGTAACAGACCTGGCACATGGGAATTTGGGTTTTGACGGAGTTATTTAAAAGATGACCAATTTAAAAATAAAAAAGGTAAGTCCCTACCTTTTGCCAAACACAATACTAAATTCTTCATGAATTAAAGTCTAAACATAAATCTATAAAGAAAAATATAAATGTATTAGAAGAGAATGTAGGAGAGTATTGTGATATTCTTGGAGAATATTGTGGAGAAAGACTTCCTAAACAAGACGTAAAACCATAAAGGTGGTGGGACTGCAAAATGATGCAGTCTTAATGGAAAATGTTTTGGAGGTTCCTCAAACAATTACAGATAGATCTACCATATGACCCAGCTATCCCACTGCTGGGAATATACCCAGAGGAATGGAAATTACCATGTCGAAGGGATATCTGTTCTCCAGTGTTATATCGCAGCACTATTTACAATAGCCAAGAGTTGGAATCAGCCCAAATGTCCATCATCAGATGAGTGGATATGGAAAATGTGGTATATCTACCCAATGGAATACTCCTCTGCTATAAAAAAGAATGAAATACTACCATTCACAGCAACATGGATGGACTTAGAAAAAATTACATTAAGTGAAATAAGTCAGGCACAGAAAGAGAAAACCAAGTCCTCACTTATTTGTGTGAGCTAAAAATAAATAAATAAATACACAAACATACGGGGGTGGATGGGAAAGAAGACACAACAATCACAATTCCCTGAACTTGTTAAGACAAGCGAACAGATATGATGTTGATGGGTGGGAGGGGGGAGAAGGAGGGGGGAGAGAGGATTCGGTAAAGGGACACAAAAATCAACTACATTGTATATTGATAAAAGAAAAGAAAAGAAAAAGAAAAAAGAAAAACAAACAAAACAAAAAAATACCAAGATATGATTACACAAAAATAAAATAAATTAAAACTTCTGTGTAATAAAATAAGACACAACCAAGTTCAAAGAAAAATAATGTACTGGGGAAAGTATCTGCAAAACAACACATTAAAGACTAATATTTATAATATTAAAAATCTCCTTTTAATTAATAAGAAAAATTCAAATTACCCAATAGAAAGTGAATAATTCTGAGAAGAAATGAAGATGGCCAATAATGAAAAGATGCTCAACTTTACTGGTAATCAAGGACTTTTAAGTTACTACAAATGAAGTAATGTTCTTCATTTCTCATATTGGCAAACATTAAAAAGATTGACAACTTCTGGCCCGGCCTGGTGGCGCACTGCTACAGTGCGCTGCTTGGGAAGCGTGGCAGCGCTCCCACCGAGGGTTCGGATCCCACATACAGACCAGTTCCCGCTCACTGGCTGAGCAAGGAGCAGGGGCAACGCTGAGGGTTGCGATCCCGTTGCCGGTCCCGGTCCAGTACGGGCGCGACACTGAGGGTTGCGATCCGTTGCCGGTCACGAAAAAAGACAAAAAGGAAAAAAAGAAAAAAGAAGAGGATATATAAATATGAAACTAGTATAATTTTACTATTATGGGTACCTGGAAATTATAGAGAGATTTGTCTCTGAGACTCGGGATAGAATAAGACACTATCACACCTACGATCCAGATGGCTGCCTTGAGACTGATATGCTCAGAAAAGTTCACATTTCCTACCTCTATTTGAAGTACTCCCTTCAATATAGGTTCTCTAAGGTATTTGTCTGAGGTCACACAGGCTATGAAAACCTTGAAAGAGGGCACTCCTGCACTGCAGGTGCAGCAGCACAGCCTTCCTGATGTGGACAGCCCCTTTCAGCATTCACTGTGCATGCCTTCTCACCCAGCGGTTCCGTTTCTAGGAAATTATCATGGGAATATAATTACACATCTGCACCCAATAATATGTATACAAGGATGCTCACTGCAGCTTTGTCTGTTAGGGTGAAGAACCGGGAACTACCAGTTTTTCAGTAGAAGTGTGGTGGTTATGTCAGTTCCATATACCCATGCTGTAGAAAACCCCCCAGATGTAAATAAAAAGTATGAGGGTGAACTGTATATACTGACAGGAGGGAAACTACCATCCCATTTTTTAAACAAGAAACACACATATGTGTGTGTGCACATGCACATGTGTCTGAAAATGCCTAGCAAAAGTTTTGGAAGGATCCTTGTCAAATTGTTAACAATGGTTACTTCTGAGCAGAGGAATGAGATTGTTGTGTGGGCGGGATTTAGGAGAATTTCACTGTATTGGAGCTTGGAGCTAATTAGTGTAGTAACAGCACAGTCTGTGCAGCAACACTACCAGGTTTTTAATCCCAGCTCTGTCCTTTACTAGCTGTGGGCCTTGGGTAAGTTACTTAATCTCTCACCACCTTTGTTTTCTTCAGGAACACTAATAGCATATAATAGCAATTAGAGTAGTGCCTAGAATATAAGATATACTCTGATAGTACTAGTTATTAAATTCAAAATGAGAAATATGACTTTAGTAACTTTAAAAACAATTTAAAAAGAGAAAGTAAATTATTCGAAGCTCTCCCAACCAGAGACATCATGGTTGATATACTGATGACTACCATTCTAGATCTCAGTGTGCATGTATGTACATGTGCATGTGCCTGCACTTTACATCAATGGTACCACCAGGGCTTTAAATGCATGAATCTAATGGACATCCCTTCAAGGCTATAAATAGTTGTATCATTTTAAAGTCTTTTCAGTATTCCATTGTATGAATGTACTGTAATTGATAAAAGCAGTCCTTAATTGGTGGACATTTAGGTTATTTCTAATTATTCTTTATTATAAACAGGGCTGGGTTGAACATCTTTGGCCCCTAACCCATAATTTCTTTAGGATAAACTCTCGGAACTGCAACAGCTGTGTCTGCACATTTTTACATTTATGACGTACATTGCCAAACTGTTCTCCAGAAAGCTTGTGTCAGCGTACGCACCCACCAATGTGCACAAGACCTCACGTTTCCCTAAACTCTCTCAAATTCTAGTATTTCATCCTTTTTTACCTTTGTTTATTTGGTGATTGAAAAATTATATCACATTTGTATTCTTTTGATTACTAGTGAGGTTGAACATCTCCTTTGTCAGATTTCCTCCTCGTGTAATTGTGTGAGTACTTTGAATTATCAATGTTTAATGTTTTGATTCAATACGTTTATATGAGACAAGTTAACCCAGCATCTGGCGGGGCATTTGGGGATTAGACGGACACAGGATATAGGGATATTTGATTAGAGGAGTCCTGGGAGGTGGAAACCTAAAATATGGAGGTTGGAGCCAGAGACCAGATGGACGCTTGCTGTGGAGACTTACCAAGTTATAGCTGACTTTTTTCGTAGGAAAAACTGTTTTGGGGAACATCATTTTAAACTTATGGTATATCCAAGTCTGTCTGATACCAAGAGTAAGGTTTTTCTAAATGTTGCATTAACATAAGTGTTTACAAGGAAGAGATCAAAGGACAAGTCCAAATGTTTTGGGTGAGAGGATGTTCAACTTTTCTCCCTGAAGGTCTTTTGTCCTGTTCAGATTGCCTCTTTTCCTTTTTGCTCAAAAACACACAAGGTAACTTATACTGTTCCCCTGCTACTGAAGACCCTTGTGCTACTTCATGGCCTTACCCTATCCCCTAAAGGTGTGATGTGGCCCAGTGCATGGGGTCACTTAGGCTGGTCGCTCTCTTCACTGTCTTACAAACATCCTGGGCCAGACATTCTCAGGCAACTCTCTCCCCTGACATCCCAATATTCAGCTTCCAGCCTATATAAATGCAGCTGCACCTGGAAGAAGTGGATTAGAGTATGCCTCCTCTTTGAAACATCTTCTGTTGACTCCAGATAGCAAAAACAAGCAGTCCTCTCTGCCTCCTGCTTATTTGTGCCATGATATGCACACACCAAACATTAGCTCCGTACACACACAAACAAGGGTACCAACCCACCTGAGCACAGTCTGAAGGAAATCAACGTTACCTATCTCCAGGATGAAAGCAATGCCAGAACTAGACCTTACTACCAGAATCGTGAAAACTTGATTTAAAAAAATCCAGGATACTAGACAATTTCACTAGGGATACCTCTCTAGTCCCCTTTGCAACCGTTTAGTGAATCTAGATGTTGAACCATTAAGACTGTGACCTGGAACTTAATTTTGTGTTTTTAATGGCTATAGCTAGAAATTGAGTTCACTTTCACCTTGGGTGGAACAAGGAAACATGAAGAACCAAAGATCAACAGCAGCAGTTTTCAACCTTAGCTGTCCATTAGAACAACCTGGAGAGATTTTTCAAAAATACTTATGCCTGGGTGGTTACCTCAGTATGAGGATGGTCTGGCCATGAAAGCTCTTGGGTTATTTGGCTGTGCCCCGAGGGCTGAGGATCCCCTGCTCTGTAGTTACACAGAATTGTGTGACGCAGGGATAGTTCGACTAGTCTGGGGACCCAATGCAAGCAAACATAGCCTTGTACAGATGGGTCCCATTCTCCTTATACAAGAGGGGACATGGCCTCTTTTCCTTAGAAAGGCTCTGAGAAAACCAGCTGAAAAGGTAAAGTGGGACCTCTGGAGCCTCCCTTCTAGCATTTCTATGCTTTAGTTTCTCTGATTTTATAACCTGAGTCTATTTACAGTACATACTCTACGCTAGTGCATCACAAACTTTAGTGTGCATGGGGATCTTGTCAAAAAGCAGATTCTAATTCAGCAGGTCTGAGATGGGGTCCAAGAGTCTACATTTCTAATAAGCTCCCCGGGGTGCCACTACTGGTGGTGCAGATCACCTCTGAGTTTTGTGTAGAAAGTCCTCTTTTCTCTGCCTAGCGATAGTGCCGCTTTCTCCACAAAGCCTCTCCCAGTTATCCTGTTTATTTCTCCTATAACAAACACCCCAGGGGCCGGCCCAGTGGCGCACTGCTACAGTGCGCTGCTTGGGAGTGTGGTGGCGCTCCCACCAGGGGTTCGGATCCCACATACAGACCGGTTCCGCTCACTGGCTGAGCGAGGTGCGGGTGCAACACCGAGGGTTGCGATCCGTTGCCGGACACGAAAAAAGACAAAAAGGAAAAAAAAAAAAAAAAACACCCCAGGACAGTGGTTCTCAAACTGAAGCATCCCTAGAATCACCTGGAAGGCTTGTGAAAATACAGATTGCTGGGCTCCAGGCCTCAGGTTTCTGATTCAGTAGTTCTGTGGGTGGAGGGGAGGGTTGTTAAGAATTTGAACATTTCTGAGGAGTTCCTGCGTGGTGCTGATGCTTCTCATCAAGGGACCACACTTTGAGAGCCACTGCCCTAGGATGATGGTTCTTAAACTTGGTTGCACATAAGAATACTCTAGATGCTTTTAAAATCTTAATATCTAGGTCATATCCTAGACCAATTTACATCAGAATATCTGGGGCTGACTCAGGCAACTCTGTAAAGTTCCTGGCTTCTCAGGCTCAGAGCCTAAAATAACAACTAATCGTAGTTAATCCTGCCTTCCGATTGTCTTGCTATATTACAAATACCATACGGACATCAAGCTTCCTGAGGATAGGGACTATTGTTTCCTCTCTGGGGTCACCTCCTGGTCCCCTGCACAGATCATCCCTTATTAAATGCTAGCTCCCTCCTGCTTGAAGGTAGCAAAACCTCGCTGATCACTTTGGGTGAAGTCCGGCTAAGAGGAAGTGACTGGCGAAAAAGGGCTTGAAACCCTTTTGGTTTAAGTATACTTCAAAACCTCAGAGTGTCTAAGCAATGATCCTCACAGTCCAGCTGAGCAGGAGCTGCCTCCCCATGGAAATGCACAATAATACACTTGTAGAAATAGTCTTGCAAAACGTCAGACAGGACTCAGATAAGCCTGGACCCAACTCTCAAATTACGGAAAATACAGGGGATAGAGGAATGTGAAAAACAACACCACAGAGATGCAATGAGCAAAATCCAGAATGTGGAAAACCGTGCAGGACAAAGGATGCAGCTTCTTCAATAATAACTGCAAGGGAAAAATAAAGGAGGGGGAGCCTGTGGATTAAAAATGATTTCAAAGAAATCATTTCATTTTAATGAAATCATTAAAAATGATTTCTCAAATGCCCTGGGTGGACCAATTGTATTTTTAAAAACATATGAGTTTTCATGAAAAATACAGTCATTGTCTGGATAATTTGATGAAATTAGGAATTCCTGTTATTTTTTTTCAGATGTGACAGTGGTATTGTGGTTATGTTAAAATGAGAGAGGCCTTATATTTTAGAGACACACGGTGAACTATTCACAGATGAAATGAGACGGTGTCCGGGATGTGCATCAACATGATGTACTATGGGTGTATGGAAAAGTGGGTGGGGACAGAGGAGCAGGACTGGCCATGAAGCTGGTAACTGTTGAAGCTAGGTGATAGGCATGTGGGAGTTCATTCTACTACATACTATTTTCTTATAAATTTATATTTTCCATAATAAAATTCTTAAGCATTTTCTAGAATGAGTAAAAGAATAAGCTCTTTAAAAACCCTCTGGCCAAAGCCAGGCTTAAAAACACGTGGAAGCCTGATAAAATGGTTAATGTGTAATCCCAAGCAACTCATTGCAAAGTGACCTTTATACCATGGTTGGCTTCAAAAAGTGGGGAATTAGAGTTGCAGAAGAAGGTCAAGTGGAAAGAAAATCTCCAGGCTGGAAAAGGACTTTCAGGGACTTTTCCCAGGCCTAGGTGGTGGTATAGTCTCCCACATCTGTTTGTGCCAGCAGAGGGTGCCAGGTGCCCTTCCTCTGGCTGGGATGGAGCTGAAGTCACGTGTCACAGAAAGCAGCTCTCTGTCACGCAGAGGGAGGTCCAGAACTGAGGGCTGTTCTGTGCCTAGCAACTCGGTCACAGATATGATTAGAGCACGTTGCTGTTCAATTAATAACAAGAGCAGGAGAGAGCTCATGGGACTAGCCACCAGGTACAGCCAAGGCTTCCAGTGCTCAAACCTCAGGATGTGAGAAGAGGAGATTCTCCTTCAAGGAGGATTCTGGAAGGGCTAAAACCAAGATTCCTGAATTCTAGCTCCTTCCTCAGATGGAGACTTAAATGACAACCCCCAGTGATCCCACCCTGGCTAGAATATGTATGAGCAGCTCTCAACCTTGGCCGCATTAGGGTCATCTAGGAGCTTTTGACAAATTTCTAAATACTGGCTGAAGCTCTCAGACTAATTACATCAGAATCTCAGGGGATGGAGAATCAGACACCAGTGTTTTTAAAGAGGAAGACACAGATCTGTGAGAAGACAAAACAAAGAGCTGGCCATTATGTGATTAATAAGAGTAAAATCTGGAGAATATATACAAACATTGTGATCTGAGAAAAGGTCCTTTCTTTCTATACTTATTTTGCATATCATTATCATTAAACTGCATCCTTGTTAGTTTACTTGCAGAAGGAAATTCCCATCAGGGCATCCTAATGTAAAAAAAAATATTTAAATGTAATCTATAGAATGTAATGCTTAATTTTGAAGCTATGTTGCCTCTAAACATTTAAGAATTATATTTCTGTAAATTTGTTTCTTACATGAAGTTAAGTTTACTTACCTAGAATTTATGAAGTATGTATCCCCACTATGGTCACTCTATCTATGTGGCCTCACTGACTTTATTATTTTTATTTATTTATTTATTTATTTTTCCTTTTTGTCTTTTTTCGTGACCGGCAATGGATCGCAACCCTCAGTGTCGCGCCCGTACCGGACCAGGACCGGCAACGGGATCGCAACCCTCGGTGTTGCGCCCGCACCTCACTCAGCCAGTGAGCGGCCACTCTGTATGTGGGATCCGAACCCTTGGCGGGAGCGCCGCCACGCTCCCAAGCGGCGCACTGTAGCAGTGTGCCACCGGGCCGGCCCCTCACTGACTTTATTCTGTAACTTTCCCATCCCATTCCATCACTCATTATCCAAAAAACTTGATTTCCATGTATTAGTGTCAAAGCATCAAGACGTATTGTTTTTGCTTTTTGCCTAAGGACTGCTTGTATTAATTTCTGCAATTCTAACAGATTTGTTTCTTTTTTTTTTTTTTTTCTTTTTGTCTTTTTTCGTGACTGGCAACGGATCGCAACCCTCAGTGTCGCCCCCGTACCGGACCGGGACCGGCAACGGGATCACAACCATCGGTGTTGCCCCCGCGCCTCGCTCAGCCAGTGAGCGGGAACCGGTCTGTATGTGGGATCCGAACCCTCGGGCGGGAGCGCCACCGCACTTCCCAAGCGGCGCACTATCCAGTGCGCCACCGGGCCGGCCCAGATTTGTTTCTTAAAAGTAATCTGAATAGGAGTTTTTCTTCATTATCCAGAAAAGCTATTTAACTTTACATACAAGTCATATCGCGACCCTGAACTTCCCAGCAGAAACTGAAGACCAGTGTTAATTCACTTATAAACCAATTAAGAAGTTTTCTAGAAATTTCTGAAGAATCACCAGATATTCCTGGGTTCTGTCTTTGACAAAGTTACCGAGAAATGATCCATGGGAGGAAAGTCTTTCTAAAGGAGAACACCTAAGTGAATCCTGGCCCATTCTTACAATTTATTTGGCAAATTCGTATTATATAAAAGCACATAAATAAAAATAAGTGTGTGAAATAGTGTAACAAGTTGTTTCTACAGCAGATTAAAACTACACATACGGTGTGTATGTTCACAAACCAAAGTTGGCAGTGAATTTGAAAGATTATAAAGTATAAAAGACTGAGTGGGCAGGCATGGCTCAAGGGTGGACACACATACAGAGAAGTTTAGAAGGTACCAGGAGGAGCTGATGAGCACCTGAAAGGCCTCACAGGCCTCTTGGGGTACCCACCCCAATCCAGACTCAGAAATTTGTCTCTTTAGTGTCCCAGAGATGATTAAGGTCCAGGGATGCTGATTAATGCTAACCAAGTTTACAAGGGCTGATGTATAAACCCCGAAGTCAATTTATTTAATTTACAGTGAGGTTTACGACATTAGAGGGGTTAATTACTCTCCTCCTCTAGTGTTTGCATTCTTTCCTTATAGGCAGATGTACAGGGCAAACCAAATTATCATCAGAAAGCTGCTGAATATAGAATCAGAATGAGGCACATTAGCTAAGTGATTCAAAGTTAAATAGACTCAGGATAAGATGTCTGGGAGCCTCCATCTCTGCAGGTGAGATATGCCTGATATTATGACCAGGCAGGTGGGGTCCTCTGTCTTAGACTGCTCTGGAATGAACTCCACACTCTTCCATGGCTGAAAGTCTCTCCTTTTGCTGGCCTAGGAGCCTCGGCTAAGGGCCTTAGGTGATGCAGTACAGTTCGGGTATTACTAGAGAACCACTTCCTCCCAGAAAGTGATAACTGCAGTGGTGCTGCTGGTGGGGATGGGGCAGAAGCATAGCATTCCAGGCAGCTGTGGAATGCAACAGGGCAGGTTCTGTTCCCAAGCTCATACATTCGGTGAAGGTCCATCCTGCTGCACATCACATCTTCATTAAGGGGTGAGGGGGAATCCATAGCCAGGTCAATGCAGCCAGACAAAGCTACTGGTAAATTTTGAACCGGCTTCTTCAGGAAAGGCTTCTGGAGCCAAAGCTCTCTGAGGGCCACTTGCTTGTGTGTCCAGGAGGTATTTGTAATTACCTCATGGGACTGTCATTTGCAGACTTTGTCTCCCTCAGAGCCTGTTGGCACCTTCTCCTCACTGCCTGTCAGGAGAGGCTCTCCCCTCACTTAGGTGTGTCCACCTCCACTATTCAAGGCCTAGTTCAAAGGCCACCTCCTCCCTGACGAAGCCTCTCCAGGGGCCTAGGCTGGGAGTATTCCTTCATCTGATTCCCATTGCACTTTGTGTCATTTCTCACATACCACTTAATGACAATGGCTAAAGCTTGCTGAGTACTTCCTGTGTGCCAGGCGCTATGCTAAGCACTTTACATGTATTATCTCATTTAACCCTCAACTCTGTCCCACAAGGTGGGTCTGTTACTATTCTCATTGTGCAGGTGAGGAGACTGAAACCCTTAGAGGAGAGGAACCTGCCCAAGGTCATGTAACTTAGAATGAGACAGGGTTTGAGGGCAAGTCTTTGGACTCCAGAGCCTATGTTTTCACCACTTCGAGCCCTGGGTTTTAGTTAGCTTTGTATATGCGCACACACCTGCCTTCTACGCTAGATCACGGGTCGCAAAACCATGGGCTACAAGCCCCCACAGCCTGTTTTCGTATGGCCAGCTAGCTAAGAATGGTTTTTATATTTTTAAAGAGTTGTAAAAAAGAAGAAAGGGGTAGGGGGGAGGATTATTTGTGAGCAAAAAGCCTAAAATATTTTCTATCTGGCCCTAACAGAAGAACTTCACAGACACCTGTTCTAGATCATAAGCACTGTGAGAACAGATCCACACCTTACTCATTTTAATTCTCCCACAGGACCTAATACAATATTCCCTCAGCTGTTTTTAGAATAAAATAAGAAAGGGTAGAAAGACAACCTTTCCAAAGATCCCCTAGATCCACAGATTAGAGCTTTCACCTTTCTGTTGCCCTGGAAATTGATGTCATGCTGCAGTGACATCAGTAGATCTCCATGTACAAAACAGGGTGTGGTCTCCTTCAAGGGGAGGGTGAGTTTACAAAACTCCACCACCAATACTCTCATGGGCAACTTGAAGAATTCTGAAAGTTCTGGTTGGCATTAGAGGCACAACTGTGGCCAAAGGATTGATTACATTAACTATATACCTTCACTACTACAGATGTGTGAAAGACATATTTCGGGTGTCCACTCTGCCTGTCATCCATGGGGATGTGTTCCCCAGAACGTGACCAACCCTCCCATACCTGCTCATAACTCTGATCTGAGTCACAGTGACAGGACAATCAAAGTTGCACAGATCAGATTCTCTCTAATTCCAATAATTTGGAATTGGAATTGAGGAAGAGTCACCCACTGTGGGGTGGTCCCTTGAATAGAGTAGGTAAACATGGAAGCTGAGGATTGGCCAGGGACAGTGACAAGCAGAGGAATCCAGCTGTGAAGAGTAAAAAAGATGCCCCAAGAGAGGCAGACACCAGAAGCAAAGAAAGAGGACAGGCTGGCTTCCCAATTCAGCCCTTAAGAGATCTGACTGCTCCTGGGTACCATGAGGCCACCTCAGAATTCTACTGATGTCCCCACCTTTTGTATAAGTTAGCTTGAGTGGGCTTCTGTTACTTGCAGCCTAACATGTCCTGACAATGACAGTAGCATTTCTCTCCCCCTTGGGCACCATACACAGTCCCTGACAGCTCACTTGAGATTAGGCTGTGGGAGCTGGAGCTGGACATACCACATGGGGGCGCTGAACCTTAGCAAAAAAGTGCTGTTGTCAAAGGATTTTCAGGGGGACTATTCCTTTGGCATCTCTAGAGTTTGCTGGTTCTGAACCTAACAAGATGAGAGAAATAACCACCAAAATCAATGTGTAGACCTTGTTTGAATTCTAAGTTGTACAAACCAACAGCAAAAAAAAAAAAAAAAAAAGTTTCTGAGATAGTAAGAGAAATTTGAATCTAGACTGGATATCTACTCATATTAAGGAATTATTCTAGATTTTGTTAGGAGATACAAGGGCATTGTGGTTGTGTTTTCAAAAGAAGTCTAATTTCATAGGGATTTGTACTAAAATTTTACATCATCTGGGATTGTCTTTAAAACACTCCAGCAAAAGCAAACAACAAAATAAAATCCCTAAAGGCAAACACAGAGAGTGGTGGAATTACTCACTGATGAAGCTGGGTGATGGGTACATGACGGTTCATTACACTGTTCTCTCTACTTTTTGTATTTGAAATTTTTCATAATAAAAAGTTAAAATATATACATATATATTTGTATATATAAAAAATTCATATGGATAGAGTGGGGGTCCTGGCATGGAGGTGTTCTGAGGGAGGGGTTACTCCCCTCCTGACGACTGAGGGAGCTTTCTAATCTAAGGATGTCTTGGCTAGGAGGAGGTGGTCCCTGCTACTGACCACCCTCCAGGGGTTCTAAGGAGCTGCCAGCAGTGATGCCCCATCTGGGAAGGGCTCCCTGAGTACTCTAGTCCCTGCCATCTCTCCTCAGTTACCTAGCCTTCCTGTCACACTCACTGCCAGCTGGTCTGATCTTACCATGGCCTTGCATCAATGCCGGGCTGTTCCCATGCATGTGAACTGATGCTTCCCCGGTCTGACTTCAGGACCTGTGAAGGTCTCTCAGGCAGCCCCACCCTGGGCTGTGCTAACTGTTAAGTGATCACTAAGTCCCTGGGGACCAAAAGTACTCAGCATAGCCCCCATTCTGTGTTCACACAGCTAGCAGGTGAGAGTGTTGGCTAGAACCCAGGGCCTCTAAGCCTAGGGGAATCTTGCCCTCTTTTACCTGGGACTTGACCCAGGTTCTGATTCATATAAAAATTCCTTTTTCTTGCCTGAGCAGTATAAGCCTTGGGTATCAGTATTTTACTAGTGGAGAGAGAGGGAAGGACCAAGTTAGATATTGGATGTAAAAGCAGCTTGAAAATAAAAAGTTGTATAATTGTTCAACCTTATTTTAAGGTTGGCTTCCCCACCCGACCACAAATTTCCATGCATAACTCCACCGTAATAAAACAACATCCATGGCCCCGGAGCCTGGAGCTGCTCACCTGGCTCTGGTATACCAGCAATCGGCAGCTCCTATAGTCACCACACTTTGCTCTTCAAACCACAGAATAGCCCACACCTTGCTCAGCTCCCTGCTAGGAGCCCATCCACCTGTGCCCAGGGCCCTGCTCCATCCAGCAGCCCCCTCAGCTTCATGCCCCTTTAAACCCCGTCTTTCATTTGGCCGCTTCTCAGCACTCAGTATGCTCAGGTCTCTCTCATCCTCAAAAACAAAAACCAAAGACCTCCCGTGACCCCATGTCCCCCTCGAAAGACTTCTTTAACTTTGCAGACAAGTGTCTTGGAAGAGCTGTCCAACTGGACCCCCTCCTTCCTTTTGACTTTCTTCTCAACCCACTGCCACCTGGCATCTGCCCCACTGTTCCCTGAGACTGCTCCGGTTGCTCCATCCTGTGTAAACCCTTCGTTCTCCCCCCACTTGTTGGCCACTCCTCTGTCTTGAATGTCTCTGCCCTGGTTTCCAGGATGAAGCCCTCCCTTCATTCATTCCCCTCCTAGCACTCCCATTGCTCCTTCTCTGTCTCCACTGTAGGTTCTTCTTTCTCTGCCCACCCCTTACATGTTGGAGTTCCTTACTCTGTCCAGGGCTCTCCATTCACTTCACAGACCTTGGGAACAGTCTTATCCTCTTCTGTGGGCTTAATTCCCATCTAGATGCTGATGCCTCACAAATCTACGCTCTCTGCTGACTCCAGACCTCTGTCCACATGATGACCTGCTGGACATCTTTAGATGAAGTCATGGAACTCATCATCAACCACCCCCAAAACAAAACAAAAATACCCAGCACAACAAAACCTTTCTACTCTTTCTGTTTCCTAAACTGCTACCACAAGGCACATGGGCATCAGTCCTTCTCCCTTACGTGCCATCTGTCATCAAGTCCTGTCCATTCTCACTTTTAAATTATGTCTTAAATCCACCCCTTCTCTTTAGCCCCACTGCCAACATCTTGGTCCCAGGTCTCATCATCTCTCCCCTAGATCAGCCTCCTAACTGGTCAAGTCTTGCCGTTTTTATCCATTCTCCACACTAAAGCCAGATGATCTCTCTCAAACACAAACACGATTCTGCCCCTTTCCCACCTAAAACTCTTCAGTCATCTTCCAAGGCTCTCAGCATCAAGTTCAAACACAACAGGGCCTGCATAGGACCTGTGTGATCAGCCCCTGCCACTCTCTGCCGCTTGCTCTGCAGTCCAGCCACAGCGAACTTCTGCCCATTCCTCGATGTTTGCCCTGTTCTGGGGCCCTCTTCCTCCTTCCCTATCCTCTCCTAACTCTGACTCATCCTTCAGGTCTTATGAGAACCCCTCCTCCTCCTGGAAGCCTTCCTTGACCTCTCCTGTCTGGGTTAGATGCCCCCATGATGTGCTTCACAGCACCCCCATTACCAAATGCCCACTTATTTGCCTTTGTGCCCCATTAGACTGAGAACCCAACTAAGCAGGGACAGCATCTGCCATGTTCCATTTTCGTATCTCTAGCACTTGGCTCAGGGCTTGCAGGCAGCAAGCACTTAGTAAATATTAGTTGAATTCGTGAATGAAGTTTGCTGACTTCTGCACTGGGAGCTCTCAGATTCCAACTCTGCTTTATACATTGTGTGAGCAGCTCTGGCCCCAGAAGGTTGATTCCAGATGGGTGGTGAGACCAGAGGGCTGGAATGCATTCTGCCCCACACTAAGAAGGGAAAGGATGTTAGGAGGTCATGATCTGAGATCTTACACAGGAGCAGTTTCAGGGCTGAGACAGAAAGTCCAGGCTTTCTCCTCCATCTCATATGGAGTGAGAAAGTGTCCCTGTCTACGTGTGGAGAACCATTCAGGGCTTCTGGAAATGTACTGATCTGGCGTGACCCAATAAGCTGACCCACTCCTCCTGCCCTCTCCTGGTCACCACAGGAATGTTCTCAGAGCATATGTGTCTCCTAAGAACCTTCTGAAAAGCTCATGTTTTTGGTCTGCTCTGAGTTGAGATCAGAGGCAGCTTGGATCTGGAATTTGCTTTCAGAGCTCTTGGAAGGAGCTAAGCTCTGGTTATTTCTGAGTAACGCCAAAGGGCCCTCCACACTTGGGATGGTTCCAGCGTGTATCGTTCTCATTCCCGCCCTGCCCCTTGCAGTCAGATAGAGGTGAGCATGAGAGAGGATGGAATTCTGGGTAAATTGTTTGTTCACAGCGAGGCGGTTGCTCCCACCCCACCTGATCCAACCTTGCCTTCAGGCAAGGTCATTATCAGCAAACAGCAGCTGAATTTCCCTCATGGGAATGCTAAAGAGACAGAATTAATAAAAATCTATCTTATTAGCAGCCTGACCTACCAGCATTGATCACATTAGAAATGACGCCGCACACACAGTCCCCATTATGTGCACGGGGCAAGGCTCAGCAGAGCTCAAAAAGCCATTTAAATCCGTCTAGGAGTGACTCCTCCGAGGGCCTGAAACATCCCCCAAACTAATAACCCCTGTCAAAGCACTGCCAGGGAAAATTCCTTGCGGATTTGAGATTTTCACTCTGTTAATCTCCTAACTCAATAAAGCAAACACTCCCTGCAGCAAATTAAATACTTTTATTAAAGGGTCCCCTCCTCCCTTCTCTTTGATGTGGGTGTCATTGGGCCTGTAACCCTCCTGGGTCCTGAGTTGTCCCCCACTCCCCATCTTTTTCTCCTGTTATTCCTAGGAGGCCCAGAACCCACTAGGATTTGCTAGTGATTTGCTAGGATTCTTAGACTCTGGAAACTTCTGAGACCTCTGGCTTCCCTGAGTGGATCCCATAGCCTGTCAGCTGAAGAAAATGCTTCCCATTCTCTTGTGGAGGTGACAGGCCCCAAACAAGTGTCACTCAAGCACCTCTGGTCTTGCAGTTTCCCTGGAGGAGGACCCAGAAAAACTGTTTAAGCCATGGTGACTTTTTGGCCAAACCCTTCTTCTGACTTCACTAGGGCTTGCTGGTTATACTTTGAACAGTTAGCTAAAACCAGGTGGGGTCAGCCAGAGAGATTAAAGGAGAGTGAGGCAGGAGTAGAGAAAGGGGACTCGAGGTGGCGAGGCCCTCGGCTCCTCTCCCACTGCTCCTTGCCCCCAAGTTGGCCCTCATGCTGCTCCTCTCTGGGATCTGCCTAGAACTGGGCTCAGCCGTTTTAAGTTGTAGTCACCACTGTCCTTTTACTGTTGGTTTGAGCCAGGTTATCCTGAGGCCTTTCTGGGTCTCCTCAGATGCTGTCCTCAAAAAGCCTGCCATGCAGGGAAATCGACCACTTTGCAAATGGGGACTGCCAGGCTCCTTTATATTTTAGGAGGGGCCTCCTCCTAGAAATATCTTCATCTATAGTTGATCAGTTTCATCACTGGGTCTGTGGTGTGGAAAGCTCAATAGACCCATACTCAGAGAGAACAGAAACAGTGTATGTTTTGTCTGTGGTGACAGTCAGGTGTCTGAGGGCCCTGAGGTCTTCTCAGCAGGGGCTCCATGGGTACGTGTGATGGGCCCTCATGGTGGGTCTGGTTCTGGCAAGTATTACCAGGGGTTCTGGGTGCAGACCCTGTCTGGGGTGGGGAGATGGGATCCTCTCCTTCCTGGGCCTCTGAGAAGCTGGGGCTTCCCAGCTTTCTTCTCTATTTGCCCAGGACAGGCAGTGAGTGGCTTCAGGCCCCAGCCCCTTAGAGGCATTAAGCCACAATAGCTCAAGTCATTTGAAATGTCCTCCCCGCTCTTGTCAGCTTGGATAGCTGTCTGGGGCTATGCAGCTGTCTGCATTTATCTCCCACCCCAACAGAATCGCCTCCAGACCTATGTTCTCCCCTGGAAATCAAAACAGAGTCCCCAGAAGTTGGAGAGGGGAAGAGAGGTGGCTAAGAAAATGAGCAGAGCATGAGAAAGTACATAAGCCCTCACGCTGGGGAGTCAGACAGGCCTGGGCTGGAGCCCAGACTCAGCTACCTGCATGCTCTGACACTTGGCATGCTATCTGCCCCTCTGAGCCTCAGTTTCCTATCTATGAACCAGGGATAATAATAGTTCCTGTCCCCTCAGAGTCACTGTGCTGCTTGAATGAGATGAGCCTGCAAATCGTTCAACACAGTGAGTGTTCCATGAATGGGCTGATGGGAAAAGACTCAGCGGCTTCCACACAGGGCCTGGGCCCAGCCACATGGCTGGGGATTCATTGCTCTCTGAGTCCTGGGGAATTTGTTAGTCAGTGGCCTTTCCTCCAGATAGCCCTGTGGGAGAGATGGAGGGGAACCTGGGCATGTGAAACCTGCTCTTCTCGCTCTGTGCAGCGACTGCCAAGGCAAGCGAGGGAGGTGGGTGAGGGAAGAGCCCAGGCCAAGGCTGGGGGAAGCTGTCAGGTTCTACATGTCACAGTGGCCCCACGCAGAACCAGTCCTGGGCACAGCTGGGAGTCAGTCTGTGTATTCTCAACTGGGGTGCTATTGCCCCCAAGCAGGTGAAATTTGCTCTCAGGGGAATAAAAAAAATTTAGATATTGCAGTGATTTGGGGTACTCCAAAGCTCAACCCCACATGACAAATCTTATTCCTTACTATTTAATTTCTCTCATTAGGAAGAAATTAAATTAAAATTTAATTTAATAAAGTTAATTTAAATCAAATTCAATTTTTTTCTTCTGGGGGTGGGGGCCTAAGGCCAAAAAGGTTGAGAAACATCCATCAGTATGGTCTGTGTTCCAGACTCTCTCAACGTCCTTCCCTGGGTCCCTCCTGCTGCTTCTTACCAAATCCTTCCTTCTCCTTGGGCTCTGAGGCATCTGGCACTGCTGACCAGACCAGTTCAGTTCAGGGTTCACGCTGTCCCAAGCACAGGGGATGTGGGCAGCACCAACCACTCCTTACCTTGACCCTCCCTTGGTTCCTGTGGCGTCAGCATGTGGTTCCCCTCCAGCCTTCTGGCTCTCCTATTCCTTCTACTATCCCTTCATATGGGACTCTCTCTGCTCCCACACCTTCCTCCATGACTCCAACTCTGCAGCTCCGCTCTGCTTTTCCTGTCCCAAATTCTGCCCAGTCCCTTTTCTTCAGCAGCCCATTAGACCTCTTCATCTGGATTTTTGCTGCCACTCAGACCCAGTGTGCCCAAAACACATTCTCCTTCCTCCAGGAAGCCCTCCCTGTCTTTCCCGCCCACTTGGTACTTTCCCTTCTATAGCATTTAGTTTGAATCATTTGACATTATAGAATATGTGCCCTTATTTTCTTCTCTCAGGGTCTCATGTGTGACCATTCTATCTTTCCACTTGGATTTTAATTTTGTGATGTTGAAGACACAGCCATCATTTTTTGTTTGCTCCTTAGGGTCCAACACAGTTCTGGACACCAAGGAGGGCAGGGAGGTTGTCTTTGTGGACCAGGAAGCTCCCTGGCAGAACTCAAGTTGGGAGGTGCCACTTCCCACCAGGAGGGTCATCTCAGCCTGGGCCTGGGAAAGCTGCTGTGGGAGACTCCGCTGGCTCCCTCCTGGGGCCCCACCTCACCTGGCCGACTCCTTCCACTCCATCTGGTCTCCGTCATGCTGGAGAGTGTCCATCTCTGTAAAGAGGGTGGGGTTGGGAGCCTCATCTTCCTCCCCCAGGATGTCCTGGAGCTGCTCAGCAGCTGGAGACCCTGCAAAAGGGAGGGTGGGAGGTTCTGCTGAGTACCCCATGGACAGCAGAAGGATCACAAAGCCAACACAAATGGAGCAGGAGCCAAGTGCAAGGGAAAAGTACTTCCTTAGTATTAGTAACACGAAGACCAGTGCCTGGGCAAAGCTGGACTCACATCACTGTGAGTTGGACATGGGCAAGGCATTCTTTGAGATAAAAGAGATAAAAGGATTTAGTCTGCATTCAGACTCCAGGGTCTTGTAGATGACAGTGAAGAAGAATGAAAAAAGCCTGGGCAGCAGCAAGAACAGGAACAGAATAGAAAAGAGAAATAAGAAGCACTCTGACCTAACTTCAGCATAACAAACACAGAGGGATCCTTTTTCCTGCTGCGTCCAAACCAGTCAACTCACAGTACTGGTGTTGAAGAGGCCGTCAGCCACATGAAAGGGCGTGCTTGCACCAGTGGGCCACGTGGGCCACCTTCTTCACGGGCAAGGTGACAGTCTGTTTCCTGAGCTCGCAGCCTGCTTTCCAACTACCCACTGGAAGTCACCTCCTGGATGGCTCTCAGGCACCTCAAAACTCCACATTCCAACACTGAATATGTACCTTCTCAAAACACGATTCTCCTGTGTTCATTCATTCATTCATTCTTACTTTCTTTCACTCAATATTTAATGAAGGCCTCCTATGTACCAGGCATTGTTCTAGGTATTAGAAAATAAATGTAAGAAGACCCATGTGTCCTGCTCTCTTGTGTGTCTGTTCTAGTCACAGAGGAATGACAATAAGCAAGTAAACAAATACATAAATGACCATTTCAGGTAATGATAAGTGCTCTGAATAAAACCCAAAATGCCCAGGGGAGCTACCGCAGACAGCATGGTCATGAAAGGCCTTCTGAGGAGGAGGCATTTGAATTGTGACTTGGAAGATGACAGTGAGCCCCCTCTGCACATCTGGAAGAAGAGTGTGACTGTTCCAGACACCCTGAGGTGGGAATGTGCTGGTCTTTGTGGCTGGAGCATGGCGAGCAAGAGTAAGAGGGATGATATGACATTGAAGAGGTGACCAACGCATTGGCCAAAGGTATCTATCCTCTGCACAGTCCAGACACCCTGGGGTCATCCTTCCCTTGCCTCTCTTTCCCTCACCTCTACCCCTATATTGAAAGTTTTCAAGAATACGTTCCCTCCTCACCTACCCCGTTGCCCTGCCCTGGTTCAGTCTCTCATCAGCTGTCTCCTGGGCCTCGTCAAGTCTTCTCCTTCCTCCCACCTCTCTATTTCCTCAATTTATTATTCCCTTCTGTTCTCACTGATTTCTGCATGGACCCCCAATGCTCAATCATTTCAACTGCTTTTTCAACACACCCTCCACCCTCTTGCTATTTGACTTCCCAATAAAGCCCGCCAGTCAATGTCCAAACAGGAATTCATTGGCCCAGTCCTCATCTCTGAAGGTGTGTCTGAGGGTTCCAGGGGGAGGCACTGTGATGTGGTGGGATGGTGGAGGTGGGGTGCACAGTGGACTTCCAATCCAGCTAGACACAGGTGGGAATCTCAGAGTTTCCATTGTTCATGAAGGAGCTCAGTCTGAATGGACAGGGTTGTTGGCAGGACTAAGTCAGGTAATGAGAATAAAACACTTGACATAAGGCTTGGAATGTAACAGGTCCTTAACTCCCATCACCCCCATCCCCAGCACCCAGGCCCATGAGCCCCACTGTAGAAAACCACCCAACTGTGCAAGTGGAGGGTTTCTACCTTCAGCAGTTCTCAAGTGCAGAAACCGTCCACTCATCCTTGTCAGCGCCCTTCCCCATGTCCCTTGATGCCATTCCTAACCTTCACTCCTCTCTTCAGGCTTCTTGATCCATCTCCTACCCCACTTCACCAAGAAAATAAAGGCCTCCAGGCATGAAATCCATCAACTTCTTCTCTTCTACTCCTTCTATGTCCTTACCCCTGCTAACCAAAAGTTCTTCCTCCAGCCTAATCCCTAGTCCCACCCATCCCTCTCTGCCTCTTTCAGATCCTTATTTCACCAGCTAGCCTCTCCTTACCTGGATCTTCAGCTTCTCCCTCTCTCTACCTTTTTTCTCTTAGGCTATGAATAGTTCTGCCGATCCCAAACACCCTGCCCTAACCCTGCCAGCCTCCCAAGCTGTCTTGCTCTCCTTCTCCCTTCCTTTACCCCCAACTTCCTAAAGAGTGGTCTACACTCCACTTTCTTCTTGCCCGATTACTTCCCAACCTGCTGCAACTGGTTCATTCCCCACCACACTAGGACATTGACTAAGGCAGAGATTTCAAACTGGCAGCTGAAAGATGTGTTTAATTCAGCTCTTACAGAGCATAAAGTTTTTGAAATTATTGCTAAGATAAAGTATCATAAGTTTTCACATAAAAATCTAGATCTCTGACTCCTTGAAAATTCAGATGCTCTTTCACTGTGCCCACATTTCTGCTTGGCAACAACCAACATGAGCTGACTGATGGGTGCCTTCTTAGGTGGGCATATGCTTTTCAGTTTGCCACACTCCTCACTACTCCCTCCTGCTACCCTACTAAATTTCGTTTATGCTATGCACCCTAGTTTACGATGCTCTCGTTATTTTATTGTTAAACCAATAAGTTAATAAAATCAATCAAACCAACAGCACAGTGAAGGTATGGTCGGGCTTATTTTTCTGGGACATCAATGCAGCTGGCTGCTCCCTCTGAACTGAAATGTTACTCTGGGTCTCACAACATGGTACTTCCTTGGTAATTTTCCTATCTCTTTGAAGATTCCTTTTCAATATCCTTCTCTAGCTTTTCTTGCCTGGCTAATACTTAGATCTTGGTGTTCCCCAGGATTTCTCCTTGGTCTACTTCTCTCCTCTCTTTCCACATTCTTCCTGGGCTAGTTCATGTTCTTTACGGTGTCACTCTATAAACGAGGTCACGCATGTCTCTAGGCCCTGCCTGTATTGAGCATTCCAACTACCAACTGGACTACTTCATCTGGGAGTTCTGCAGCCTTCTCACATCAACCTCAACATATGCACAACAGCTCTATATCCCTTCTTTCAACATCCCAACTCTGCTCTCTTCTGCTTTGATTAATAGCACCCCTAGCTTCCCAGCCATCCAGATGAGAAATGTTGGACTCACTCCTGAAGTCTCATTCTCTCTCACCATCCATGTCCAACTGGACATTAACTTATTTAATTTGCTCCCTGGACATATTTTGGCTGTCTCTCTTTCGCCCCACCCATTGCCACCATCTTGGTGCAGGCTCTCTATCTCCTGCTCCTATCACTGTGGTAGCCACCCCCTGCCCCCACTGACTCTGGTTGCCCCATCCATTCCCATTTCCTACAGAGCAGCAGAGTCTGCTTTTAAAACACTTCAAACATGTTCATGTGGTAGACTCCTGGGAATCACGGTGCTCTTTGGGCAGCACCATAAAATATTTTGCACATGAGTTAGAGATGCTTTTACTAGCATTTACTAACATACTAGAAAATATTATCAATTTATCTGTATGTAGCTCAGTGGACTTTCTTTATTTAAATGGATTTTATTTCTGAATTTTTCTATTACTTTCAACTTATGTTCTTTTATTAGGTTATTGACAGCTGATGTTTGCTAGCAGACACTGAAGGCTTAAGGAAATTTATAGAAAAAAACCTCTGGGCCGGCCTGGTGGCGCACTGCTATAGTGCACCGCTTGGGAAGCGTGGTGGTGCTCCCGCCGAGGGTTCGGATCCCACATACAGACCGGTTCCCGCTCACTGGCTGAGTGAGGCGCGGGAGCAACACCGAGGGTTGCGATCCCATTGCCGGTCCCGGTCCGGTACGGGGGCGACACTGAGGGTTGCGATCCGTTGCCGGACACGGAAAAAGACAAAAGAAAAAAGAAAAAAACCTCAACAATTGAGAAAATAACCTTATTTTTTCTTCAAGTTGGGAGAAGACTATGACTGCTTGATTCTGAGGGGCCATACCAATTGTCCATGAGATCAGAGATCAGTAACTACTTTTTTAAAATGTAGGTTTGATCATGTCACTCTCCAGGTGAAAAACCTTTAATGGTTCTCTATTGCCTAAACCTAGGGTTGGTGACAGGGCTCAAAACAGCCCTTGTGATCTGGCCTGAACCTGTCTTTCTAGGTTCCAGTGTGACCCACACCCAGCCTCTGTGGACTGCAGCTACCCTGGATCCCAGCCACATGAGACCACAAACACCGTTCTCTAAAGAGGAGGGCTTACCACTCCTTGGGTCTCTGTACCCATCCCCTGAGTCTGGGATCCCCTTCCCCCTTTAAGACCAGATAAGAAGGCAAATAAACGGAAGGATCACAGAGAGATGAGACAGAGAAAAGGGCAGGAAGCCTGAACTAGCCCTGTCTGGGCATTACCTGCTCCCTGGAATAGCTGAGCCCTGGGGTCTCTGGCTGTCGGTGCTGCTTCCAGCCCCAGCCTGTTTCTGCTGCTGCCACCCTGGCCGCTGCCTCCACAGTCCTCTTCCACACACAACAAACTCACTTTTGTTTCCAGTTAAGCACCAGGGGAAGCATGGAGGGGGGCGGGTGGGGGGGAGAGGAGGAGGAATGCGTGAAAGCCTGGGGAGGTGGAGAGAGAGGGCTATATGTAGAGAATAGAGATGTGGTAAGTGTGAGAGAGATTATGCAAAATCGTGTGTGTGAGAGAGAAAAACTATATGGAGAGTGAATTAAAGATACTGTGAGTGTTAGAGAGATTGTGTGTGTGTGTGTATGTGAGAGAGAGAGACAGAGACAGAGACAGTGGAGAGAGATCTCTGGTGCACTAGAGAGAGAAGGTCTCAGTGGCTGCATTGGAACCTCAAACAGGAAGCTGGGTCTCCACAGCAGCAAGGGCACTGGCAGCAGATTACCTGTGAGGGGACTGGCAAAGCTGTCCCTTTACCTCCTCCCCCATGAGGCTTTCCTGCTGTGTCTGGGGGGTCGGGGAGAGCCCAGTACCTCTCCTCAGGCCCCTTTATAAAGGCAGCAATAGGATTTGCCTTGAGACTCCCCAGGGCCTCCTTAAGAGCCTTGGCCACTTAAGAGCCTTGGCTGGGCAGGGCCCCTGGGGGTGGAGGTGGGGTTGTTGGAGATAGGGGGTATTTGCTATGGTGTCTCACATTTCACAGCAAGCACTGCTTGGTCAGGAATGTTCCATGTAGCTGGTTTCTCTTCTCCAACTTTAAACCCAAACTCCTGATCTGCTTCCTGTCCATCTACTGCTAAGACAGAGTGCCAAATGTCATCATTCAGTGGGTGTTGTCTGAGCATCCACGGACAGTGGGAACTGGTCACTTCAGGGTATGTGGTGAACGCCTGTTGGGAATTATTTTTCTCTTCTGAGAAACTTCTAATCTCCTGGGTTTGCTTTAACAAGTGCTTAGTGAGTACTTAGATTGTGCCAAGGTTGATTAGAGGTCACTGAGTGAGTGGTGGCTGCTCCAAGGAGCTACAGATTCTGAATTCACTAAGTCTTAGAGCTGGGAGGCAGCTTAGTGATGGTCCAGTCCTAACCCCTCATTTCACAGATGAGAAAACTGAGACCCAGTTTACACCATAGAGGGCTCCCCACCGCTGCCACCCCCAGGCCTCAGCGTAGATGAGCAGAGCCTGGGGGAGAGACGACATCTCCCACATCCTCCACACCACACTGCCCTAGTGGCTGGCTCCACTGACCACATTTTCATACCCAAGTCTCGAAGATCAAGTATGCCTGTTTTAAAGCTGAGAAAACAGAAGCAGAGGGTCAGGGTTATGTGTTTAAGTTTGGGCCCCAAGCAAATGCTACCATGACATAGAACCTAGGAGTTCCTGCCACAGTGAGCTCCTCAGCAGGGAATGGCAGTGAGGGTCTGGGTCCCACCTGAGGGTCCCTGGCTCAACAGCTTGTGCTGCACTGTCACTGAGCAGCCACTGCAGACCAAACCAAGTCAGGTCCTATGGGTGGCTTCAACACCCAAAGAAAGATTGCCAAGGATGCCAGAAGGATTCTCTCTATCAAAGTGCTGCTGTAAAGGCCCAGACCTGGTTTGAACTCCTCACTCTGCTAATTACTAGCAGTAGGTTCTTGGCAAGCCATTAAGCTCCCTGAGCCTCAGTTTCCTCATCTATAAAGTGGAAATTATCACACCTACCTCACTGGATTATGGTGGGGATTAAATGGGATAATATATATAACATGGTTGGCATAGTCCTTCTCATATACCAATCACTCAGTTAATAATGCTGCTATTATTGTCGTTGCTAGCAGGTGTGATACTTCCTCCCTTACTACCAGTCACCAGTCTGTCCCCTCTAAACATTCCAAGGGCTCAATCTTTTTCAGCTTCTAAACTCCCATCTATTCCCATGCTAGCCCCTACCCCACCCTCAGGCCCCTTCCCTCCTGCCCTCCTGGTGATTTAGCTTGCACATGCTGGGCTGCTGGATCAGGGCTTCTCTAACGCACTGTGGGTCCCACAGACATGCAGCACATCATAATCTATGTAATGAAAAATGCTACAGGCAAGAGCCCCTGTCTTCCATAGCTAACAGTGAGAGTCCTGTACCCGACCCAGCTGTGGGAATGGATTCAATCAGCAGTTGCTGGGGGAAACAACTCAGCAGGGACAAGCTTCAGGAAACACACAGAATCTGTGCTTTCGCCAAGTGGGGACTGACTAGTCATAGACACAAAATTACCTAGTGGAGTGCAAACCGGCAATCATGTAGACTTCAACTCCCAAAAAAGACCCGGGAGGCATTTATGTCCAGCAGGAAGCCAGCATCAGGACATGGTCCTGCGGTCCTCAGCTCTGGGGAAGTCCTTTCAGAGATTCCTTCCCTCTTAGGCCCCACAACAAATTGCAGCACAGTCAGCTTTGCTGGGTCAGGGTCTGTCTTGTTCATGTCGTGCTGCTGGCCCCTGACCCGGGGTTCATTCAGCATGGGCACTCAATAAATATTTGCCGGGTGAATGAATTTGGCTGATTAACACTCAGGAGCACATCAGCTGGGATTAGCCTCAGCAAGAACGGAGCCAAGAACAAGGAAACGGAGCTGGGGGTGGAGTGGCACAGGGAGGGCTTCTGTGGCTCAAGGCTACTGAGTGTTGGGGAACAGGAGACAAAACGTGAGGGTGCCAAAGTCATTCTTGCCAATTGTGTGAAGCAGGTCTTTGAGAGGGGACTTGGAGGCCCCAAGTCCTAGTTTTGTGAGCACTAAAGTTCTTTTTCCAGAAAGAAGTACATAAACTCCAAATGTGTTCTCTTAAGAGAGGACGGAGAGAATCTTCCCATTTGTTGTGTTTATGGGAATCTCTCTTGTGAAAGGGAGCTTTGGGGATGTCTGCTCAGCCCCTCTCCCCCTCCCCAAGGATGACCCCCTAGCAGCCGTGTTTGTGTAACATATGACCTGTGCCCCAGGCCACAGTTAATTGGACCAGGAACAGGTCACTGGACACCTGACCCAAGCCTGGAAATTTTGAATTGGGTTCTAAGTAAAACTTTCCTGACGATTTCTGGGAGACAGAGCATGTAAACTGGAAGCCGAGGGCACAGAGAGGCAGAAAAAGCTGGGCTACAGAGAGAGAGAGAGAGAGAGAGAGAGAGAGAGAGAGAGAGAGAGAGAGAAGAATGAAGTGGACCCAGAGGAGAAGCAGTAGGAAAAGGCCATGCAGTCCCAGACAGGGACTGAGTCCACCCACTTGAGCCTGGCTGTTCTTTCTGCTTTGGGACTGTGAGAAACTCCTATAATATGAACAATCTCTCTGTCCCTTTTCTCTCTCTCTCTCTTCCTTGCCCCAGCCAACTCAAGGTTTCTAGTCCTGTGATAAAATTACCTTCTTAATCTTGAGTCCCCCTCACTTGCAATTCTAGGGTATGAAGATTTTCTTCTGCATATTTTCTTGAAAACTGTGAGTATAAGAGTTATAAAAGAATGTTGAGGGCCGGCCCGGTGGCGCACTGGATAGTGCGCCGCTTGGGAAGCGTGGCGGCGCTCCCGCCCAAGGGTTCGGATCCCACATACGGACCGGTTCCCGCTCACTGGCTGAGCGAGGCGCGGGAGCGACACCGAGGGTTGCAATCCCGTTGCCGGTCCCCGGTACGGTAGGGGGCAACACTGAGGGTTGCGATCCGTTGCCGGACACGGAAAAAGACAAAAAAAAAAAAAAAGAATGTTGAGTCACTGTAATAAGGAGAGTTAGAATCAATAAAAGAAATCAATAAAAGAAAATGGAGCGAAGCAAAGGCAGAGCAGGCCTAAAGAGAGAAAGGAAGGTCAAGGAAATGAACCCTGGCCCTGGCCTGGATAAGAGAAGAAGCTCAGTGGGGTTGGAGGGGCTGGCAGAGACCGGCAGGTGCATGGCTAGCTCCCCAAAAGTGCTCATGGGTGGAAGGTCTTGGTGTGTTGGGAATTGGGGGAAGACTCGGTCAAAGCTAGTTGAGAAATTCTGACAAGAAATCCCTCAGCCTTTCTCCTCTGGGTCCCGCACACCACTCTGCTCCTCTGGACCTGGGAAGGGCAATGACCTCAGCATGAAATCAAGAAGGCCCTGAGCATTTGTAGGAGACCTCTCAGAGAAGAGAGGATGAGGACACGCATCTCATTGGAGCTCCAGGGGAGGAGAATCCAACATTTCTGGAGAGCCAAAATGGTAAGAGAACTTACTTGTACCGCATCCATTATTCGTGATTTAAGATGTATACAGTGTCACCAGAGTCTTCAATTGGCATGTTGCCCTTGTTTTGTTTTAGTGAATACAAATGCAGTAAAGTGAAGAAACTGCCATTTAAAATCAAAACAGACAGTTGCTGCTCCTTGCCCGTAAGCCAAGAGAGGCATCAGGAGCCTGATTCATATCAGTGGAAGGTGGAATCTTGATCCAGCTTCCCTCCTCTTGCAGAGGCCGGTGGGGAGGGAGAAGAGAGGGAAGGAAATTTCAAAGCCTCTTTCGGTTCTTCTATGCTGCTAAAGGGCTAGACTTAGAGATGGTCTTTGTGTTTAATTTAACACTTTGTGCAAAAATGGACAGGGTAGAGAACAATAAATGTGACAGATAAAGTGAGGGGAGTGAGTGTTTGTGTGCTGGGGAGGGGGCAGCTGAGTAGGGGGGGCTCAAAAACTGAAAAGCAAGTGAGAAACTGAGGAGGGCAGTGAGGGTGGGGTGGGAGTTGCCAAAAATACAGAGGCCAAAACTGCAGAGAAAGGTGACCAAGGGGAAATTTCCAGCGGCCATAGGATTTTTAAGAACAGGGAAACTAATACCTTGTTTTAAAAATTGTGTATCCTTGCAACACAAAAAGCCCTCCATGGTTTCAAACCTTCAACAAAGCCTGCTGCTCACATATATGCCTTAAATGACCGATTCTGGGGACACCAAAGAAGACAGAACTCCACGCCTGAGCTGGCCTGGGGGTGAAAACAGAGAACAGATACAGAAGGTAAAACATAGCAGACCGAGAGCCCACCAGGCAGGAGCTTAGAGACAGAGTGACACTGAGACTAGAAGTTCCTAGAAATTCACATACATTTAAGGCAAAGGTATGGACCTCTTCCAGAAAGTGGGCATGGAGGCTGGAGTGCACTTCAGCAAACTATCAAGAAATAAAGTTATAAAAACTTTATATTTATTACAACTTTCATTGGTTCACTTGCAAACTCAGGTTTTCAACCTGAGTTACCCTTAAAGTCTCAAGGTCACTAATTCAGGATTCTCTTCTAATAGGGTTTTTTGTTTGTGTTTTGTTTTTGTTTTTAGGAGAATAGCCGTATGTGGCTGGGGAGGGAATGTTGTGTATGTTGATAATTCCAGGAGATCCAGGTTTTAAGTCATCATGCAGTCTTCCTTGGGGAATTTTAAAATTTGCCTTTCACTCCACAGATGAGAAGACTGAGACTCTAAGGTCTACACACCCAGGATGGTCTTGGCCGATCTTGTTTCTCTTATATCTTAGCTCCAGTTCTAATTTGTTGTCTAGAAAAGCAGAAGTGCAACCATATTTCTAAAGCTGCTTCTAATCCTCTTGCTCCTAAGGGCTTCTCAAGAGGTTCTCAGAGCCAGAAAATGCATTTTTTTCCCCAGGGTAGAAAGCATGGTTTTTATAGATTCTTATCACAGATTGATTATTCTATTCACCATATGTGTTCTGCTGTGTCAAAATTGATTGGCTGCTAAGTATTGACTTCCTAAATTATACTCATACGGCAGGAAGGGATGGTGAGGATAGAGAGAATAATCAAAACAACTGCTATGGCATATTGTTCCCTATCTACTTAACCCTTTCACCATAAGGCAGTTTGGCTACTTGGAAGGACTCTCAACCTGTGTCCAATCTGAAGACTGACCAATGATGTCTTAACAAAGGAAAGCAGCATGGTAAAAGGTCATGCATAGACTTTGGAGTCAACAGATCCGTTTTCATTTCCCAGCTTTACTGATTACCAGCTGCATCATGTTATATCTCTTTGGGCCTTAGTTTCCCAATCTGAAGATGGGGATAATAATATCTCCCTTTTAGTGTTGGTTGGAGATTAATTGAGAAGATGTATACTTCCTGATTTCAAACTATATTACAAAGCTATAGTAGTCAAAACAGTATAGTACAGACACCTAGACCAAAGGAGCAGATAAAAACAGACATCTAGACCAAAGGAGCAGAATAGAAAGCCCAGAAATAAATGCACATGTACATTGTCAACTAATATTTGATAAGGGTGGTAAGAACACAAAATGGGGAAAGGTTAGTCTCTTCAATAAACAGAGTTGGGAAAACTGGATTACACATGAAAAAGAATAAACTTGGACCCCTATCTTACACCACTCACAAAAACTAACTCAAAATGGATTAAAGACTTAAATGCAAGACCTGAAACCATAAAACTTCTAAAAGCAAACAGAGAAAAAGCTCCTTGACATTGGTCTTGGCAATGATGTTTTGGATATGACACCAAAAGCACAGGCAACAAAAGGAAAAATAAACTAGTGAGACAACGTGAAACTAAAATGCTTCTGCATGCCTAAGGAAACAATCGACAAAGTGAAAAGGCAACCTGCCGTATGGGAGAAAATATCTGCAAACCATGTATCTGATTGGGGGTTAATATCCCCAGGTGCAAGAAGTTTTCTCTAAGGGGCTCTGAGACGATCCAGAGAACAACTCTGATGCAAGGGGCTGGTTTCCATGCACAGGGCATGGAGCCAGCATGAGAACTGGGGGCCTAGGCTGTATCTTTCCTGACCCTGACCTGCTGTGGGATTGAGGACCAGCAGTCGCCTGGGCCTCAACTGGAATGAAAGCAGAGATGTCACAGGTCCTCTAGGTTCAAGGAAGCATCACATTTCTATAGGACAGTGGATCTTTAACCAGGTACACAGTGGAACCTAAAAGAAAAGTACAGATGCCCAAGCCCCATTTTATACCTGTGCCAGGGAGTTGTCTTGTGTATTTCAAAACTATCCTGATGGCTACGAGCCCTAGAGTGCTTATTAAAGCCACCCTCATGGGTTGCTCTGAAAGGAATCAAAGTGAGTTACTTGGCATTTGCTTCAACTTTATAGTTATGATTATTAATACTATACATTTAGTTAAAATTATAATGAACTATCATTCACAGAGTGCTTTACAGGTACAAAGCCCCTTCACATACATTGTCTTGTTGGATTCTTGCCTTTATTCTGTGAGGCAGGAACTGAGGGGGGTCTCCTCTCAATCCTTCATCTACACACCTACCACGTCTAGCCACCCACCCCGCTCAGGCCCCCAACATTCTGCAGTATCCTCTTCTCTTCCAAAGTGAAGGTTCCCACTTGGGCTATCTGGCCAGGCCAACTGATCCCCTTGCCTAGGCTGACTGGATGGGTTTACAGAATAGACAGGACACTCAGAAAGTAAAAACACACATGGTTAGTGCCCTACAGCAAAGAAAAATGGGTGAATCAGGCAATTATCCTGATGATGCTGGTAAAATGATTCTTGCATTTTTATTTTCTCTTGTGCAGGGCATTGGCACTGACTGTATGTTGTAGCAGAAGCAGGGTTTATATCTGCATCCCAGTGGCCTTCAAGCTATGATGCAGGGTGACTAGACAATTCTGTGCCATTCCTTTAAGCTCAAGCAAGGAGAGAAGGTGGAGGTAATGTGAAAAGGAATTCAGTTTACAGTCCTATTATTGGTTCTTAGGGCAATGGCCATGTGGCCCCTAGGAATTTGAAAATGAGAGAAATAATTCTGAGAATTAAACCATGAAATCAACACAGAATGCATCAGAGTGGAGGTCGCAGAGTTGCCAGAGAGAGGCAGAGGGCTTCAGCCTGTCGGAAACTGTCCATGAGTAAGGAGCTGCTTGGCGATGGAAACATAGAGCCTGCATGGCCCACATTCTCCAGAGAATCCCCCCTTCCCCTGCTGTGCCCCATCTGGACCCACCAGCAGGATGGCTCCCCAGAATGTGCCCCTCAAGGAACTCACGAGTCCTGCTGATAAGACCCACGCTGCTATCCTGGCTGAGTGCCCTGTTCCCTGGTCCAGTCAGTTCCTGCTGTGGCTTGTCTGGCCGCAGGCCCCAGTGGACTTTTTGCAGGCCTGAAAGATGTCCTTTCTGGTCACCTTTTCTTTGAGGGTAACTGGGGACTGGAAGCCCGATGTGGATGGAAGGGCAGTCTGTGGGCACAGCACAAAAGAGCGGGGAGGCAGAGTTACTGAAAATTGTCATTTCTCTGTAATATCGACCAGTTAAAAAGAGATTGGCACATGGAAGCAAAATGAAAGACATGGGGTGCCTGGTTAGGGCCACTGCCCCGAGGCTTGGGTTTGACAAAATTCCATTTAATTCCATTCAATTCCATTGAACCAACTCAATGGTTGCTGGAAGGGATACTCTCAGTGCTATAATTAGAATTCTATTAGAATGAGCAGAACTCCCATCTCCCCATTCTAGCTTGTCCAGAAAAGTGATTACCAGATATAGCTTACGACACATGGTTCAGCAAAGAGTCCCTCAGTGGGTCACAGCTTAATCCAAAATGCCAAGTCTCCTTTTTAGTTGTTATGGGAAAGTCATATGCATTTCCATTGAGTGCCATTTTTACAACCGAGGACTACGTGGACTACTTACCAGAAAACTACTTATCAGAAAAGTGAGTTATTAAGTGTTTCTCAAAGCTGACTTTGTAAACTAAAATATTCAAGAACTAGAGCTACCAAGGACCGTAATTCAGAATTCCACCAAGAAGCCCAATTGCTGTGTAACCCTGGGTAACAAGCAAAGCCCCCAATAGGTCTATGCACACAAAGGCAGTTGGAATTCCCTCAGCTCTCAGGAAAGAAATTCTCTTACCAGTTTAACATCAGTGCTGCCTTGAGTTGGTCAACAATTTTAAAAGTGATTAATAGTTTTTTTAGCACAGTTTTAGATTTACAGAATAATTAAGCAGACAGTACATAGAGTTCCATGTACCTACCTGCTTCCTACCCCCACCGCCACCCCCACAATTTCCCCTATTATTAACATCTTGCATTAGTGTGGTACATTTATTACAATTAATGAACCAATATTGATACATTATTATTAACTATAGTCTATAGTTTACATTAAGGTTCACTCTTCCTGTTGTATAGATACTTCTATGGGTTTTGGCAAATACATAATGATATGTATCTACTATTACCTACTGTATCTTATAGAATATTTCACTACCCTAAAAATCTTCCGTTTTACCCATTCATCCCTCTCCTCCCTCCCCACAACCCCTTTTTATTATCTCTATAATTTTGCCTTTTTCAGAATGTCATGTAGTTGGAATCATACAGTACGTAGCCTTTTCACACTGGCTCCTTCAGTTAGCAATATGCACTTAAGTTTCCTCTGTATGTTTTCTTGGCTTGATGGCTCATTTCTTTGTATCTCTGAATAATACTCCATTGTATGAATGTATCATAGTTTGTTTATCCACTCACTTATTGAAGGACATCTTTGTGGCTTCCAGTGTTTGGTGATTATGAATAAAGCAGCTACAAACATTCATATGCAGGCTTCTATGTGGATATAATTTTTAACTCAATTGGGTGAATATCTAGAAGCAAGATTACTGATTCGCATGTAAGAATTGTCTTCCAAACTGTCTTCATGTGGGTATACCATTTGCATTCCCACTAGCAATGGAAGAACATTCCTGTTGCTCTGTATGCTCACCAGCATTTGGTATTGTCAGTTTTCTGGATTTTAGCCATTCTAATAGGTCTGTAGTGGATCTTCTTGTTGGTTTAATTTGCAATTCCCTAATAACATATGACATTGAACATATTTTCATATGCTTATTTACCATCTGCACTTCTTCTTCAGTAAGGTGTGTGTTCAGATCTTTTTCCAATTTTTAATTTGGTCATTTCCTAATTGTTGAATTTTAAGATTTCTTTGTATATTTTTAGATGCATGTCATCTATCAAGTATATCTTTTGCAAATATCTTCTCCTAGTCTGTGGCTTTTCTTTTCATTCTCTTAACAGTGTCTTGCACAGAGCAATTTTTAATCTTAATAGAGTCCAACTTATCCATTTTACCCTTTCATGGATTGTGCTTTTGCTTTTGTATCTAAAAACTCATTGCCAAACCTAAGGTCACCTAGATTTTCTCCTATGTTATCTTCTAGAAGTTTTATAGTTTTGTATTTTATATTGAGGTTTAAGATCCACCTTGCATTTTTTTTTTTTTTTTTTAAAGATGACCAGTAAGGGGATCTTAACCCTTGGCTTGGTGTTGTCAGCACCACGCTCAGCCAGTGAGTGAACCGGCCATCCCTAATTAGGATCTGAACCCATGGCCTTGGTGTTATCAGCACCGCTCTCTCCCGAGTGAGCCACAGGCTGGCCCCCACCTTGCATTTTTGTTTATTATTTTTTTTTTTTGTTTTGTTTTTCATACCCTGGGACTCGACCTCAGCTGCTTGGGATTATTTTCTGACTCAATTTCTTTTTCTTTCTTTTTTTTTTTTAATGTTTAAAAAAAATTTTTTTTACTCTATTTCTTAAAATCAACACTTTGACAAGTAAAGCAGGTTGGAGGATAGGAGCAGGACTCCATCACCACATTCTTTGCCCTCTCAGAATCTTCACAGTTGCTGTTCCCTTGGCTGTGAACATGTTTCCCACAACTGACTTTGTCCTTCAGGTCTCAGTTTACATTTCCATCCCTCCCCTTCATTTTCTCTCAGCCCTGTCAAAGGACAAAATTACAACAAATTTAGTTAAAGATCTCAATTGGCTTTATTGTGATTCTTGAGTTGGGTAACAATCATTCCATAAAATAGAATGTGTTCCCTTAAGATCCACTTTCAGTTAATTTTTGTGAAAGGTGTTAAGGACCATGTCTAGATTCCTGTGTTTACATATGGATGTCCAGTCATTGTAGCACTATTTGCTAACACTATCCTTCCTCCATTAAATTGCCTTTTCTTCTTTGTCAGAGATTAGTTGATTACATTTGTGTGGTCCATTTCTGGGCTCTCTTTTCTGTTCCATCGAACAGTTTGTCTAGTCTTTTGTCAACACCATGCTGTCTTTACTGTAGCTTTTATAGTAAGTCTTAAAGTTGGATAGTGTCAGTTCTTTAACTTTGTTCTTCTTCAGTACTGTGTTGGCTATTCTGGATCTTTTGCCTTTCTCTATAAACTTCAGAATCAATTTGTCAGCATACAAAAAATGACTTGCTGAGATTTTGATTGGGATTGTATTGAACTTATAGATCAAATTGGGGAGCACTGACACTTTAACAATGTAGAATATTTGTATTCATAAACATGGAATATCTCCTCATTTACTTAGATCTTTGATTTCTTTCATGAATTTTATAGTTTTCCTCATATAGATCCTGTATATATTTTGTTAGATTTATGTCTAAGGTTGTTTTTTGTTGTTGTTGTTGTTCGGTTTTCTTTTCTTCTTCTTTTTTTTGTTGTGCTAATGCAAATGGTATTGTGTTTTCAGTTTCAATTTCCGATTGCTGGTATATAGGAAAGCAATTGACTTTTGTATATTAACTTTATATCCTGCAACCTTGTTATGAACACTTATTAGTTCTAGGAGTTTTTTCATAAATTCTTTGGGATTTTTTACATAGACAGTCATATCATCTGTGAACAAAGACAGTTTTATTTCCTCCTTCCCAATCTGAATACATTTTATTTCATTTTCTTATCTGATTGCATTAGCTAGAATTTCCAGTATGATATTGAAAAGGGGTGGTGAAAGAGGATATCCTCACCTTGTTCCTGATCTTAGTGGGAAAGATTCAAGTTTCTCACCATGTAGTATGCTGTTAGCTATAGGGGTTTGTAGATTATTTTTTTATCAAGTTGGGGAAGTTCCCCTCTATTCCTAGATTACTGAGAGTTTTTATTATGAATAGGTGTTGGATTTTGTCAAATGCTTTGTCTGCATCTATTGAAATTATCATGTGATTTTTCATCTCTAGCCTGTCTATGTGATGGATTACATTAATTGAGTTTTGAATACTGAACCAGTCTTGCATACCTGGGATAAATCTCACTGGGTCATGGTGTATAATTCTTTTTACACATTATTGGATTTGATTTGCTAATATTTTGTTGAGAATTTTTGCATCTATGTTCATAAGAGATATCGATCTGTAGTTTTCTTTTCTTGTAATGTCTTTATCTGGTTTTGGTATTGGGTTAATGCTGCCCTCACAGAATGAGTTAGGAAGTATTCCCTCTGCTTTTATTTTCTGAAAGAGATTGTAGAGAATTGGCATAATTTCTTCCTTAAATGTTTGGTAGAATTCACGACTGTAAACCATCAAGGCCTGGTGCTTTCTTTTTAGGAAAGTTGTTAATTATAACTATTATCTATTATTTACTAGTAGGAATATGCCTATTCAGATTATCCATTTCACCTGTGTGAACTTTGGTAGTCTGTGTCTTTTAAAAATTAGTCCATTTCATCTAAGGTATAAAATTGATGTACACAGAGTGTGTTCATAATATTCCTTTATTATCTTTTAATGTCCATGGGATCAATAGCGATGATTCTTCTTTCATTTCTGATGTTAGTAATGTATGTCTTTTCTTTCTTTTTACTTGGTTAGCCTGGCTAGAGGCTCACCAATTTTATTAATCTTTTCAAAGAACTAGCTTCAGTTTCACTTATTTTCTCTATTGTTTTCTGTTTCCAATTTCACTGATTTCTAATTTTCTGCTCTAATTTTTATTTCTTTTTTCTTTCTTGCTTTAGAATTATTTTGCAATTCTTTCTCTTGTTTCCTAAGATGGAAGCTTACATTGTTGATTTTTGATCTTATTTTCTGATGTATGCATTCAATGTTACAAATTTCCCTCTACGTATTGCTTTTGCTACATCCCACAAATTTTGATAAGCTGAATTTTCATTATCATTTAGTCCAAGATATTTTTAAATTTCTCTTAAGACTTCTTCCTGAATTCAGAAGTCTTAAATTTCTCTTAAGACTTCTTCCTGAATTCCTGTGTTATTTAGAAGTGTATTTTTTAATCTCCAAATAATTTGGAATTTTCCAGCTATCTTTCTTTTTTTTCCCCTTTTTGTCTTTTTTCACGTCCGGCAATGGGATCGCAACCCTCGGCGTCGCTCCCGCACCTCACTCAGCCAGTGAGCGGGAACCGGTCTGTATGTGGGATCCGAACCCTCGGCGGGAGGGCCACCGTGCTCCCAAGCGGCGCACTGTAGCAGTGCGCCACTTTTTCCCCTTTTTGTCTTTTTTCACGTCCGGCAATGGGATCGCAACCCTCGGCGTCGCTCCCGCACCTCACTCAGCCAGTGAGCGGGAACCGGTCTGTATGTGGGATCCGAACCCTCGGCGGGAGGGCCACCGTGCTCCCAAGCGGCGCACTGTAGCAGTGCGCCACGGGGCCGGCCCCTTCCAGCTATCTTTCTATTATTGATTTCTAGTTTAATTCCAATGTGGTGTGAGAGCATACTTTATATGACCTCTATTCTTTTAAACTTCTATTCTTTTAAATGTTCAGATGTGCCCAGAATATGGTCTATCTTGGCGAACATTCCATATGAGCTTGAGAAAGTTGTGCATTCTACTGTTGTTGGATAAATTATTCTATAAATATCATCTAAATCCAGTTGATCAATGATGCTGCATAGTTCAACTATATTTTTACTTTTTTTTTTTCCTACCTGCTGGAACTGTTGATTTCTGATAGAGGGGTGTTAAAGTTTACAATTCCAACAGTTGATTTGCCTATTCTTCTTGCAGTTCTATCAGTTTTTGCCTCGTGTATTTTGATGCTCTGCTGTTTGGTGCATACATGCTAAAAATTGTTTTCCTGGAGAGTTGACTCCTTTACCATTATGTAATGCTCTTCTTTACTCCTGTTAAAGAGATTTTCTTTGCTCTGAAGTCTGCTTTGTCTGAAATTAAGATAGCTATTCCTGCTGTCTTTTGATTAGTGTTAGCACAGTATATCTTTCTTCATCCTTTTACCTTTAATCTATCTGTGTCTTTACATTTAATGTGAGTTGCTTGTCATACAGTTGGGTCTTGTTTTTTGATCCACTCTGACACCTCTTTGAATTGATAATGTTTATACCATTCATGTTTAAGGTGAACATTGATATAGTTGGATTAAAATCTACTATAATTGCAACTGTTTTATGTTCATTGCACTTGTTCTTTGTTGTTTGTTTTTTTTAATCCTTCCCCCCTTTTTTAATGCCTCCTCTGGTTTTAACTGAGCATCTTATATGATTCTTATATGATTTCTCTCCTCTCTCAGCATATCAATTATACCTCTTTAAAAAATTCCAGTGGTTGCCCTAGAGTTTGCAATATACATTTGCAATTAATCTAAGTTCATTTTCAAATAACACTATATTGTTTCTTGGGTAGTGCAGGTATCTTATAACAGAGTATTCCCAACTTCTCCCTTCCATCCTTATAACATTGCTTCCATTTATCTCATTTGTCCACATGCTATAATTACTCAATACATTTTTGCTGTTACTTTGCATGAACAGTTATCTACTAAATTAGATAGGAATAAGAAGAATAAAGATTTTACTTCACCTTTATTTATTCCTTCTCTTATGCTCTTTTTTTCTTTATGTACATCTGACTTTCTGACCTATATCATTTTCCTTTTCTCTGAGGAACTTCTTTTCACATTTCTTGTAAGGCAGGTCTACTGGCAACAAATTCCCTCAGTTCTCATTTGTCAGAGAAATTCTTTATTTCTCCTTCGCTTTTGAAAGATAATTTTACTGGATACAAAATTCTAGGTTGGTGGCTTTTTTCTTTCAGTCCTTTAAATATTTCACTCCACTATCTTCTTGCTTGCTTCTTACTCAGGCTGGTGCATTTCGAGGCACTGGGGAGTCAGTGTCCAAATCTCAGAGCCCCAGCTCACCTCACCTCATCCCACTGCATGCTCTTCTGGATCCCGAGTCTTTCTTGGGTGTAGTGAGGATTAAGAATGTGAAGTGGAGTGTTTATGAAGTGCAGCCTTGCTTCCTAGGGGACTACATCACAATGACTGGTGCTCCTCCTTCCTCCTCTCCCCTCCCACAAGCATGGTGGGACTTTGCTGCCCTACACTCCACCCCTTAAGCAAGCTGTAATACAAGGTAATCCATGAACATCGCATTTAGAGGTAAGTAGTTCTACTCTAAGGGCTTAGCATACTTGGGTCTTCCAATGATGAGTTTCTATTCTTCACCTTTGAGGCCAGAAATGGAAATGAGAAGCAGCAGGTATATCAGAAAGGACCCTACCCAAGGAACAACTGTCTTGGTTACTCCCTGGCTTGTCCTTTACTTACTCTGTGGCCATCCTGCCTCTCTAGCACTCAGTGTCCTCATCTTTAGTGTGGAAACGATAGTACTTTCTCTACTTACTAGGCAAGGCTTTTGAGAAGATAGAATGGGATCATGTATGGAAACATGATTATGGAAATTGTAAGGCCATGCACACAGAGTATCCTTATTGCAGAAATCAGAGAGATGGCTGTCAGGAAAATACTTCACCTTTTGCCCTGGGTCTAAACTGTCCCATTGTTTCCTGGCTTCTATCATAATCATCACAGCGTGGCTATTTAGCTGATGAACTGGGGGGAAGTGGTTTGCCTTCCCGTAAGCCCAAATCCTCCTTCCTGGCTCTGCAGGGCCCCTCCTCTCACTGTGAGCATCTCACAGAGTTTGGCTCAGGACACATGCCAAGCTCTCCCAGGAACTGCTCACTGCATTCCTCCTGATCTATCGACAGCTGAAGAGTGGCTCTACACATTCCACAGCTCAGCGAGTGTCTAGCTGGACAGTGAGGTTTGTGTGTCCCTCCAAGTGAAGTGGGGTAATGGTGGGGGCAGCAGCCAGTCTGCCTCTTCATAAGCTCTGTGGCTTCTCTGTAGAGTATAGGAGACTTAGGGCCACTGAGTCAGCAATTCTGGAGCAACAGAAATAACCCCCTCAACACCCTCTTACACTGATTTTAACTGAGCTGTCATTTTCAGAATCTATAAAATGTTGATATTTGGCATTTATTATGTAGATCTTGTAAATTAGATGTGGTTAATTTTGTGCCAGAGAAGCTATGCCCTAATCCACACAGGCAAGGTGGCAGTTTCCAGTCTCCAGCCTGGCCACGTGGTTGCTTTAGGATATGGTGAAGGCTGGTCCCACCAGCATCAAGGAGACACAGGGTGAGTCAGGGAAAGGGACCAACTATCCAGATTCTCCAGCTGGAAGGGCTGTTATATGGACACCCAAGGAATTCTCAGTCCCTCCTGGGATTGGCATCAAGTTCTCAAAATGACCTTACCTTTCTGATCTGGACATCTCCTCCCGTAGTTAGTGGGGTCCAGCTTTCCTACTCCAGCCTTCTCCTCTTCCCCCTTCATGACTATAAAGTAAAAGATGAACACAGCCTCAAAATGTATATGTTTAAAAGGGCAGAATTTCAAGGAGAAATGGTCAAATACACAATCATAGCAGGAGACGTTAATACAGATGAAAAAAAATTACGACAAAAGAACATATAAACAAATTGGAGAAATACACACACATATAATACACACAACAAATAGAGAACACTACTTTATAAAAAATTACAAAAGGAACATTTACAAAGAGAGCACAAATGCTATGTCACAGAAAAGCTTCCAAAAATTTATCATACATCTATAATTTATATATTTAAACCAAATTTCCATTGTGTTTTTCCTATTAAACCCATCATTAGAAACATATATATATATATATACTTATTTATATGTACTATAAGTATATATAATAATTTCTAATTATGGGTTTAATAGGAAAACCACAATGGAAACTATTAAATATTTAGAATTCGACATTTACAACTACTACATATTGAAACTTGTGGGATACAGCATACTTAGGGGAAACAAGAAAGGAAGGAAGGAAAAAAAGAAGGAAAGAAGGAAGGAAGGAAGGAAAAAAATAAACATAAGTATTCAAATAAAAAAGCTAGAAAAAGAACAAGAGAGAAAACCCAAAGAAAGTAGAATGTATATGAAGGATAAAAGCAGAAAATAATGAAATAGAAAACCATCAAGCATAAAAATAATAAATCCAGAAGGCAATTATTTGAAAAAAATACTAAAATAGTCAAGCTATGCAAGACTAATCAAGAAGAGAATATTCACAACAATGTTAGGAATGAAAATGGTACATAACTACAAATATAGTAGAGCATTTAATAATCATAAGAGAATGCTATGAAAAAAACTTTATGCCAATAAAATTTTAAAACTTAGATAAAAATAGTAAATTTACTATGTGCCAGGTACTATTTTAAATGTTCTGCACATATGACTTGATTGAATCTCTCAATAACCCTATGAGATAAGTAACATTATTATTCCCATTATATAGATGAGGAATCTGAGCCACAGAGAACTTAAATGACCGCCCAAAGAGAGGAACAGAGATTCAAACCCAAACAGTCTGTTTCTGGAACTATAGCTCTTAACTAATAAATGAATACTAGAAAGATAATAGAAATGTCAAAATTGACTTAAAAAGAATTAGAAAACCTGAATTCACCAATAACCATTAATTGAAATGATTGCAGGAAAGGCAGCACAATCAGCCACATATTGATAATTATTGAAGCTGTTTTATAGGTACAGTTATCATTATTTTTTCTACTTTTTTTATCTTTGAAAATTTTTCTACCATGAAAATTAAAATAAACACCAGGAGGAGATAGTTTTTAAAAAAGTTTTATCTTAACCTTTGAAGATAAAATAACTTATGCAAAGTGATTCTCAAAAATAGAAAAAGAGGAAATCGAAGGCAGTGGGTATATCTGTAGACCAGGATTTAGGGTGGGGCTGAAAACAGGAGAATTTTAAGGAGTCTCTTAAGCCCTCAGACCTGTCTCTTAGAATGCCCTCCTACCCCACAAGATGGAGGGGTTAAATCAGAAGACCCCTGAACAGCTGGGGAGGGAGGAGTAATTTTACAGGGTAAAAAAAAGGATTTAAATAAAGACAGTTACCCCTCATGCCTATGCCTGCTTAGCTCCTAGAAAAGAATAAAGCTTAGAGCCTCTAGACAGGAGACTGGAGAACTTATGAATTTTGACCTTCTGGGGACCTCAAATAAAATGGCAAGGGCTTCATACAATTGCCCAATGTAAGTCTATCACTCAACAAGTCCAGCCTGTCCAAATGGACAAATCTAGCAGCTCCACTCCATGTGAATGGCCAGCCAAGAATCACCAGAATGACAGAGATCAAAACAAACAGGAAAAGATGAAGTCCAAGGAAGCAGAAGCAGTGCAGGCAGCCAAAGAAACCATTAAAAAACTATATAGTTAATATCTTCAAGGAGGCTGTCATAAATTTGTTTAATGTAGTTGCTGCCTCCACATCCATTTTCAGGCCTGACATAAGTTGTTTGAAACCCAGTCATACCCCATCACCTTTGGCCTAATTAAAACTTCCCCTCCCCAAGTTGTATCTCACTCAAAACCCAACACATCGCACAGCTGCTGACCATGATAAAACCTAATGGTCAACACCAGAGTCATATAAATAAGTTTCCCCTTCCCACCTGTTTTCTTCAAACTAGCCAATCCACAACCTCTGCAGAAAGCCTGAGGGATAATGCCCACGGACCTTAATAAAGACATAGTCCCACAGGTCCTCTCTCTCCCTCTGCCTGCTCCCCCCATGCACTGGTTGAGCTCCATGACTGAACTTCCAGTTGGCTCCCCTTAGCAGCACCAACCTCTCTGGGATCTGTGAATAATACACTTCTTGTTTCATGCATTTTGGCTTTACCTCTTCCTTGTGTCTCATCTGATGAACACACCTGATCCGAACTCTCCTCATGGTCAGGGCTCTCCTAGAAAGTGGCTATCCTGTCTTATGGTCCCTCCCCAGAGAGAGATCTCAAGACCAAATTAGAGGAGACAGAGACAAGAACAACAGAGACGAAAAAGACATTGTATCCATGACAAAAAGAAAAGCAGAATAAACCTGTAAAGAAGCCTATAAACTTTCAAAGAATAAAAAGAACTCTTGGAAATTAAAAATATGTTAGAAGAAAAATTTCAATGAAAGAGTTGGAACATAAAGTTTAAGGAATATGTCAGATAACAAACACAAATACAAAGAGATTAAAAAAAAAGAGTAGAACAAAACAACAAAATCAGAGGATCAATCCAGGAGGCCTAAACATCAAAGTTAATAGGAGTTCCTGAAAGAGATCAGAAAAAATAGAGAGAAAATTATAAAGAAAATAACATGAGAAATAATTAAAGGAATAATTAAATAACATGAGAATAATTGTTAAAGTTATAATAAAAAGAATAAAATAATGAAATAATAATAAATTATTTAATAATTATAATTTAAATTAAATTTAATAATAATAAATATAAACTTATAAGGAATTTATTTTTTAAATAATAAATATAAAAACAAAATTTAAATAAATTTAAATTTTATTTTAAAACTGTAATTATAAAATAATAAATAATAAAAATCATTAAACACTAAAAAGGAAGAATTAAAGGAATTATTAAATAACATGAGAAATAATTAAAGGAAATAACATGAAAACATTTCCCAGAACTAAAGGATTTGAATTTCCTGATTGAAAGCGCTCGCTAAGGGTGCTGGCTGGTTAGCTCACATGGTTAGAGCATGGTGCCAATAACATCAAAGTCAAGTGTTTGGATCCCCTCACCCTAGCTGCCAAAGAAAGGGCCTGCTGAGAGCCCAGAAAAATAAATTCTTAAAAAATCCCCTCCAAGTCACATCATCATGAGGTGTTAGAACATCATGGATAAAGAAATTTTAAAAGCCTCCAGAAGAAGAAAATAAGTCACTTATGAGAAATCAGACATAAGAATTGGAATCAGATTTCTCAATAGCTACAGTATCTACAAGACAATGGAGTCATGCCTCCAGAGGTGAGAAAAATTATTTACGATCTAGAATTCCAGCCCCAACTAAGCTATCAATCAAATGTGAGGGTAGAATAAAGGCATTTTCAGACATAAAATGTCTCAAAAAATTGACCTCCTATGCACCTTTCCTTGGGAAGTGATTGAAGGAGGAGCTCTAGCAGGATGAAAGAGTGCTAAGAAAGGAGTATGACTCTGGGAAATAAGATTCACCACAAAGATTGGCCAAGGGAATCCTAGGAGGAGAGCTACACAGCAGCCCAGAGAGCACCAAATGCATTTGAGAGCAGGCTCTGGACAGATGTCTTCAAGAAAAACCCTGGATCTGAAAAATTATCTTGCTGTATTTGACTATTTTGAGAGGATATCAAAAAGCTATCATCAAGAATAAAGAGACATAGAAAGGAAAAGTAATCATAGTACACTGTACTCAACTGTGAGCAATATTTATAGTCATTACAAATAAAAATGAATGTTAATCTTACCAAAAATTGTGATAGAAGCAGGGTTGGTATTCCACCAATACAAACTGATATGGCTGCTGTTTATGGCTGGTGCCCATTCTCAGTGGTCATGTATCCATTCTGGCTGGTGAGCATCAATGCCACACTGGTTGTTAAATATTTTTAATATCACCGCTGGATGTAACTTTTCGAGAGTATGGGGAGTGGAAGGGGTCTAAGACCCCTGTGGAGGATGCTGCTAGCTACCTGCCTGATGTCTATCCCCCTTTCTGCTCTGGTTTTGTTCAGGGCAGCACTGTGGCCACCTAAAAATAATCACTTCCCCAGATGCCCTTAAGCTCTCTCTGGCTAAAGAGATATAGGAGAAAGAACCTGGGAGGAAGTTCCTTCCTGGATAAAGTCTCTGCAGAAGAAATCCCCTTCATTTTTCTTTCTTCTTCCTTCCTGGATAGAGCTGTCAGCTCTAGCAAACAAAATTACAGTTTGCCTAGTCAAATTTAAATTTCAGATAAACAACAAATAATTTTCAGTATAAGTATGTCCTCTGCAATATTCAGGATATACTTATACTTAAAAGTTATTTGTTAATATCTGAACCTTGAATTTAACTGGGCTGGTGCTAATAACACCAAGGTCCAGGGTTTGATCCCTGTACCAGCCAGCACCAAAAAAAAAAATCTTAACTGAGCAAACCATATTTTATGTGATAACCCTATCTCCGGAGCATAGACATGATGTCTGGAAGTGCAGCAACCATTGTCATCGTGAGTTTAAAGGCCACATGGATACAGGAAGGATCCTAGATCCTTAATGCCTTCATGCTGGATGTTATAGTGAACAGTGATACCACTTACTTGTTTAAACTACTACAGTTATCTTTTCTGTTACTCAAATCCATGACTGGGGCATGTGACAAAGGACTCTGGGAAAGCAAGTTTTAACTGGGCAAATAAGATTGAGTTCTGTTAGTAAGAAAAAAGGGAGAATGGTCATCTAACAGTGTCTCCTACACTGTTCAATATCCATTCCCCCCTCTTCTTGCCTGTTTATAGAACCTCATTTTGTTTGACAGAAACAATAGTCCCCTTACCCAGGTCCAGGCATGAATTGTGATCTGTATGAACAATTCTGGTTACCCTTGGCCAGTCACTGATGTTAGGAATAGTCATGTGACCCCATTCCAGCCAATGAGACTTAAGTGAAAGTCCACTGGGTAGAGCTTTCAGGAAGCCTTTAATTTTCCTGATAAAAAGTGACAAACACAGCTGGAATGCACAATTTGTCCTTTACCCTCCCCTCTTTCCTGCACAGACCTTGGACTTGAGACTTTGAGATGAAACAACCATCTTGCAACAATGATGTGACAGGTACAAAGCCCAAAGGCACAGGCTAAGGACAAAGCAGGATAGAGTAAACCTGGGTTTCTTGATAATATCATTGAGTTCTGGATGCTCATCTCTGGACTTCTTGTTATCCGAAAAAAAATCTACTCTCTCTATTTAAACTGTTAGCCAAGCTTTACGTTATTTCTGGAGGAGGTTTTCCTAACTCATATATAATGGAATACTTCCAACAGTTCAAATGAATGAGCTAGATTTTTATGTATCAACGTGCATAAATCTCAGAAACATAATGAGTAAAAAAAAGCAAGTTGTAAAAATATACAAACAAAATATTATTTATATAAAGCTTTAAAACACACAAGACACCACCAATATTGTTTATAGCTACATTTATAAGTAATAAAAGTATAAAATCATGCAAAAAATGATACATGTTAACTACAGTTTACCTCTGGAGAGAGATAAGGTTTAGTAATGATGTTTTAGCAATGTCTTTGATAATTTTGAAAGATACCTATAGATATGAAATGTGTATGATAAAATGTTAACATCTGTTAATTCTGGGCAGTGATATATGAGTATCTGCCACATTTTACAAGTTTGAAGTATTTTAGTATTAAAAATATTTTAAGGGGGAGAGGGAGGAGGGAGGGAGGTTTCGGTGATGGGACACAATAATCAACTACATTGTATATTGACAAAAAAAAAAAAAAACAATAAAAAAAAGTTTAAATCTTTTTAGAGAGAAATAAGAAAATTCTCCAACACTGCGAGATAATAGTCTCAGATGAAATGGGCCAACCGAGTACTCTACACAAAAAATGACTGGAAAAATCCTCACTCTTTGATATATCATTTTGAAATTTTAGAACAGTAACTATGAAGAAATGAAAGATCCTAAAAACTTTTTGACTTACAGAAACAGAAACAGGTCACCTGCCAATGAATAAAAATCATACTAGCAGAAGACTTCTCATCAGCAAGTTGGATAACAAAAAGATAATGCAGCAATTATGCCAAAATTCTGAGGGAGAATTATTTCCAACCTGGCATTCTCCGCCCAGCCAAACTACCAGTCAAGAGTAAGGGTAGAAGACATCTTCAGACATTCAAGAAATCATTTTACTTCTCTCTCATGACTTCCTAGGAAGTTACTTAAGGATGTGACACCCCCCTCCCCCTACCGCTCTCCCTCCATGAACCAAGAAAGGGGAAAACAATGGGATGCAGGACAGAGTAGAGCCAACCAGGAGAATAATGAAGGGCAGCCCCCAAACGACAGCTGGGCTACAGCCCTCAAAAGAGCAACCAGTTCTCAAAAGAGCTAGAAAATGAGGCTTCCGAAGGAGGCACCCAAGGAAAAGATGAAATGCAAAGGATTTGATATACTCCTTGAAAATTTGGAAAAATTCAAGAAAGTAACAGGGATAGAAAATGCAAAGAAAAAGAAGGACAATTAGAAATACCAGGGAAAAATTAAAATTCTGCAAGAAATCAAATGTGATTATAATACATAAATCATGTACTATACTGAGTACAAACACTGATTACTGAATTAACCAAAAACAGTGATAATATGTATGTCTATATTGGGAGGATGAACAAGAGACGAGTGTGGTATAAGATAGGTAAATATTCACCTGTCGGTGGCTAATATCTAACTTTGATAAGTAGCAGGATATATATAATAATTGTTACTATTATTATTGTTATTAGAGAGGTGTAGGTAACCAACTGAAAAGGCTATAAGAGCTCCTAGTTATTGTCTTTGGGAAGTGAAACTTGGAGTATGGGGGAAGCTGGGATGGAATTATTCTTTTTATCATAAGCTCTTACATGTGTTAATTGATTTTGAATTATGGTTATATATTATTTTCATTTTTAACATTTTAAGGCAAGTAATTTAATGTGAATTATTCTTTTTATCATAAGCTCTTACATGTGTTAATTGACTTTGAATTATGGTTATATATTATTTTCATTTTTAACATTTTAAGGCAAGTAATTTAATGTGACACATGTGTCCCCACTTTATGTGATCATTGTATCCCTGAAAAATTCATCGTTAAATCTATTTGTTCTGAGTGAATCATGTTTAAAATACTTAGCAGAACTACAAAACAAAGAACGCTTTAAGGCAGTGGTTCTCAAACCTGAGTGTGTATCAGAGCCACATGGAGGGCTTGCTAAAACACAGATTACTGGGTTCCACCCCCAGAGTTTCAAATTCAGTAGATTTGGNGTTATTCTTTTTATCATAAGCTCTTACATGTGTTAATTGATTTTGAATTATGGTTATATATTATTTTCATTTTTAACATTTTAAGGCAAGTAATTTAATGTGACACATGTGTCCCCACTTTATGTGATCATTGTATCCCTGAAAAATTCATCGTTAAATCTATTTGTTCTGAGTGAATCATGTTTAAAATACTTAGCAGAACTACAAAACAAAGAACGCTTTAAGGCAGTGGTTCTCAAACCTGAGTGTGTATCAGAGCCACATGGAGGGCTTGCTAAAACACAGATTACTGGGTTCCATCCCCAGAGTTTCAAATTCAGTAGATTTGGGATGGGGCCTGGAAATTGGCATTTCCAGCATGTTCACAGTTGATGCTGATGCTGATGCTGATGCTGATGATCCAGGGACCACACATTAAAAACTGCTGCTTTAAGGAAATAACTCACAATTTATATTTTCTATTAAGTTGGGTCAGTTGGTGACTTTTTGAAAGTTATCTTCCTCCTCCAGCATGGTGTGAAGAATATAGAGAAGCCGAGTAACAGATCCTCTTTCTTATAGAGAACCACCTCCAAATGGTTTAGGGGAGCGGGCTGACTTCACCTCTCTCCAGCTGTAAGCAGGAAAGGCCATGTGACCCAGGCTGGCCAATCAAACACTCCCCATTCCCAGCCACAGAGATTGGTTCGGGGATGTTCCCAAGTCCAAAGCTGGGCCAGGACATTTCTGCTTGATCCGTCCCAAAACACTGCTCACTCTGGCATTGCTAAACTGATAAGCTTGGGAGCTACTATTTTGCCTGTTACATGGAGGGAAGCATTCAAGAAACGTAGAGAAACAGTGCTGATAACACCGTGATTCCCTGAGTCAGTTAATTTTGAACTGGCCTTCTCAGTTGTGTTGAGCTGTTAAATGCACTTTACTTTCCTCACATTTGACTTGGGTTGCTGATGTTTACAATCAAGAGTTCCTGATTAATACAAATGAAATAGAGTTTTCCAGCATGTTTCAAAAAATGTGTTCTTTCATATCTGAAGTACTATGGATTCTCAGATTGGAAAACAAACAAAATTGTATATCAAATGACAATACAGATGCAAATGGAGGTGAGAACTCTACAAAACGTGGATATATGGAGATAAAACATAGCTAATATTCATGTAACTGCATACCTCCAAGTTCTGGACTAATTGAGACCATTCCCCCCTTACCTCCTCTGTGCTGGGTCCCACTTTCTCACAACTTGAGAGGAGCTCCCTTCCAGGAGTATGCAAAAGTAGGAAAGAACCCCAGCTACCCCAGATGATCTTCAAAGGAAGCCTTTCATCTAAAACTGAGTGTTGGCCATAGGGCAAGTGTTTGGATTAGCTACTGCTGTGATCGGCAACCGCACTGCCCACCATAAAAATCCCTGACCTAATCCATGAAACAGATTTTCCATCCCAGAGTTTCATATAATGTATATGAATTAAATGTTGAGCCTTTGCTTTCATAATCTCATTTAACTCTCACTATGATTAAGTGAAGTACATAATTTTCAGTCCTATTTTACAGATAAGGAAATGGAGACTAAGAGAATTAAGTAATTTGTCCTGGATCACAGAGCCAGCCACAGTGGAGCCAGGATTCAAATTGGATTCTTTCTTTCTTTTTTTTTTTTTTTTTCCTTTTTGTCTTTTTTCGTGCCCGGCAACGGATCGCAACC